>NW_028321278.1:0-39260 GCF_062004578.1 Staurois parvus | reverse complement strand
AAGACACAAATATAGAAGTACAGCTGTAGGAGAAAGGGACAGGCGGGCACGATGACGTCAGGGGAACAAAGCAGCAAGAAATACAGAGCTTACAGAGGACAAGCTGGAGAAAGACACAAATATAGAAGTACAGCTGTAGGAGAAAGGGACAGGCGGGCACGATGACGTCAGGGGAACAAAGCAGCAAGAAATACGGAGCTTACAGAGGACAAGCAGGAGAAAGACACAAATATAGAAGTACAGCTGTAGGAGAAAGGGACAGGCGGGCACAATGACGTCAGGGGAACAAAGCAGCAAGAAATACGGAGCTTACAGAGGACAAGCTGGAGAAAGACACAAATATAGAAGTACAGCTGTAGGAGAAAGGGACAGGCGGGCACGATGACGTCAGGGGAACAAAGCAGCAAGAAATACGGAGCTTACAGAGGACAAGCTGGAGAAAGACACAAATATAGAAGTACAGCTGTAGGAGAAAGGGACAGGCGGGCACGATGACGTCAGGGGAACAAAGCAGCAAAAAATACGGAGCTTACAGAGGACAAGCTGGAGAAAGACACAAATATAGAAGTACAGCTGTAGGAGAAAGGGACAGGCGGGCACGATGACGTCAGGGGAACAAAGCAGCAAGAAATACGGAGCTTACAGAGGACAAGCTGGAGAAAGACACAAATATAGAAGTACAGCTGTAGGAGAAAGGGACAGGCGGGCACGATGACGTCAGGGGAACAAAGCAGCAAGAAATACGGAGCTTACAGAGGACAAGCTGGAGAAAGACACAAATATAGAAGTACAGCTGGATACACGCTATAAGAACAACTCCATTCAAGGAACGATCGCCCGATTTTTGTAAAGTACACGACTTTCCACATCAGATTCAGACTTTACTACTGAAAATTTACGAAGGGACAAAATCGCCCAGTTTTTTATTCGTACGTGAACAAAACGATTGATTTAATGCGTACCGTTTTCATCCAAGAAAAATTCGATATGAACAACTGTGTATGATCAGAAATAAACGCTACAATGTCTGTTTAACCTCTTCATGCCGGCGCCTCTCAGCCCTTCAAGGGGTTTCAGATGCCGGGAGGCGGGGTTTGAGGGTCATGTGACTGCCATGATTTGCTGTCACATGATCGTAAAAGGTCCCAATCGCAAGGGGAGATCAGGACCTCTCCGTAAGACACGGACATATGTGCTGGGAGCACGCAGGGTGCACACGTTTTCAAACGGTAGGCAAATATGTGGCCGCTCAGCGTCAAGGCCCAGCCGCCGAGAGGCCGCATATTTACGTACTGTCGCAGTCAAGGGGTTAAAACAAACAAAAACAGACCCAAAAGAAG
Source organism: Staurois parvus (assembly GCF_062004578.1). Lineage (NCBI taxonomy): Eukaryota > Metazoa > Chordata > Amphibia > Anura > Ranidae > Staurois > Staurois parvus. Next base: position 37,920 of record NW_028321278.1, on the reverse strand, counting down.
CCTTTGTCCTTTGAGAATGTTCTTACAATTAGCACCCTCCTCGGGTCTACCTTGCCATGGAAACACGAAGGAAAACCAAATCGTTGGGCTGATATTCCAATACCCAGCTGATCCCGGGATCACACGGATGTGATGAGGAATTCACAGCGTTTTCTGCATAAATTCCGCATCAGAATCGCACCCCGTTCATGCGAACCGCTGCGGGTGTGCATGATAATTTGGCAGCCCGAAAATGGTCGGCAAAAGGCGGCGCGATGTGCAGAATCGGATCCCAGAGGTGTGAATACCCGTGCCATCGGACTCTGGTGCCGGCCCAATAAAGGGTTCTGCATGTTTTTGGTGAGATTAGAGCCATGCATAATGTACGACTCGGATCGCACCGCACACAAATCATGTGATCTGCAGGGAATGCGGTGCGGTTCCCGATCACATGCGATATACCGCACCGCATACATGTGAACCCGGGCTGGAGATCAAAATATGGCAGCATGGACAGAAGCTGATCTATGAAGACTTAAAGCAAAGCTCCGGGAAAACATTTTCAGTCCCATGTAGTTGGGCTGTCCGGCACTGCATGGGTTAACTGCCGTTCTCTCCAGACGCCCCCCAGAAGGCTACACTCATTCTAATCCTTCAAACCTCCCGAAAATGGCGCTCCCCCATGTCCAGCGGTGGACTGTTCCTGCCATCCAGAGCCAGTCTATGGGCGTGATGACGTCAGGGACAGTCCACTCGCAAGACTTTTAGGAAGCAGAAGTGGCGGGGACTAGACTATGGGCATGATGACGTCAGGGACAGTCCATTCACAAGACTTCTAGCAAGCAGAAGTGGTAGGGAGTAGACTATGGGCGTGATGACGTCAGGGACAGTCCACTCACTAGACTTCTAGCAAGCAGAAGTGGCGGGGACTAGACTATGGGCGTGATGACGTCAGGGACAGTCCACTCACTAGACTTCTAGCAAGCAGAAGTGGTGGAGACCAGTCTATGGGTGTTATGACGTCAGGGACAGTCCATTCACTAGACTTCTAGCAAGCAGAAGTGGCGGGGACTAGACTATGGGCGTGATGACGTCAGGGACAGTCCATTCACAAGACTTCTAGCAAGCAGAAGTGGTAGGGACTAGACTATGGGTGTGATGACGTCAGGGACAGTCCATTCACAAGACTTCTAGCAAGCAGAAGTGGCGGGGACCAGTCTATGGGCGTGATGACGTCAGGGACAGTCCATTCACAAGACTTCTAGCAAGCAGAAGTGGCGGGGACCAGTATATGGGCGTGATGACGTCAGGGACAGTCCATTCACAAGACTTCTAGCAAGCAGAAGTGGCGGGGACCAGTATATGGGCGTGATGACGTCAGGGACAGTCCATTCACTAGACTTCTAGCAAGCAGAAGTGGTGGGGACCAGTCTTGGACTTGAAGGATTGGTGGATAAAGCGAGTATCTTTGCTCTTATCACCCTTAGACAGAAACAAGCAGTTACCCCCACGCAGCCCCGACAGCCGCACAGCTTGGGAGAAATGGGTTTTTTTTTGCCTGCAATTCGGCTTTAAGTAAAACAAAATGTAAGACTATGATCTCCCATAATGTAGGAGCTGCACCAGCCGAGGGCTTACAGTGTTCTCCTAGTGCTGCAAAGCACCACAAACACCAGGTGATCCCCCCAGCGAAGACCCCCTAAGGCAGCCTCTCGTGTTGGGGTGACAATGTTGCTCCTTACTCCAGAGCAGGAAGAGGAAGCTTTTAGTATCACTGATGAGGATCATGTATCCCGGGCCGTGTTCAGCCCAGGGATGGCGGTCATACAGGACAGCCTTGAGTTGTACGAACCACCAATTCCCGGGATTCAAGGAAGAAAAAAGGTGAACGGTCCCACTTTGCCTCCAATGATGTAACGAAGGATCATCATCCCGCGTCTACTTACATCCACTTGTTTCTCAAACTGCTTGATCTTGCGTTTCAGAGACTGGACGTAAGTGATGAAGGTCACCGCGTCCGAGGTGCTGGCGGTGTCCACGGAATGCTGCTCCAGCTCTTGACGGGACTAAAAAAATAAATAAAAAACGATGAGAACTAGAAACTAAACAAAAAAGGACCAGCAAACGGTTTCCTATAATGGATCCATACCTTGGAAATCTGCGAATGGAATTCTGTCATGTTCTGCCCCAGCATCTGGCCGAACTTGCTGAGGACCTCTTTGTGCCAAGAATCATATTTCAGGTTGACTTTAGACTGAACCTGTCAAACCGCAAAGAATAGAATAGAATAAGAGTGACAGCCTGACAGACAAACCCACTTCAATGGAGGATATATATAGATATATATCTATATCTATATATATCTATATCTATATATATCTATATCTATATCTCTCTATCACATGCACCATCTATATACATAAGGAATGTGCAATTCCTATCGCCTGACACCCGGGACATGTACTTCTGGGTGCTGGGCAGGTCGTTTTTTTGGTCTTTAGCCGCACTGCAGGAAAGCAGCAGACTCGCCTGTCAGGTGACACAATCGGCAGCAGCGCTGCCACCGGCTGCTTTCACACAGTGCCAGCTTCTCTGTGCCCCCCCCCCCCCCCGGCCTGAGGTGTCCCAGGCTCTGCTTGCCCATCTGTGGGCCTGGCTCACCATTGGCTAGAGGGGAGGGAGAAGCCCCCAGTGATAGCCTGTCCCCCGCTATGTCCCGGGCTCTGCTTGCCCATCTGCAGGCCCAAAACTGTGGGTACTCCGGGATGTGGTATGGGGGAGGGAGGAGACATCCGCTCTGCTCCCCTCCTTCTCCTGACCCAATTCAGGAATGAATTTTGGCACTGGGGGGGGGGTAGGCGAAAAAAAAAAAAAAAAAAACAAAAAAAAACAAATCGGGAAGGAATTTTGGCGGTGGGGGGGAACCGGGAAGGAGGGTTTGGCGGTGGGGGGGAACCGGGAAGGAGGGTTTGGCGGCGGGGGGGAATCGGGAAGGAAGTTTGGCGGCGGGGGGGAATCGGGAAGGAAGTTTGGAGGCGGGGGGGAATCGGGAAGGAAGTTTGGAGGCGGGGGGGAATCGGGAAGGAAGTTTGGCGGCGGGGGGGAATCGGGAAGGAAGTTTGGCGGCGGGGGGGAATCGGGAAGGAAGTTTGGAGGCGGGGGGGAATCGGGAAGGAAGTTTGGCGGCGGGGGGGAATCGGGAAGGAATTTTGGCGGTCAGGGGTTTGGAGGGAAACAGGAAGGAATGGTTTCCCCTGCAGGAGGAGATCGGATCGTGCTTTGCTGGGTTTTTGCCTTCCTCTGGATCCACTGTGGGTGGAGGATTATAACTTTTGTTTTTAATGGTTGAACTGGATGGACTTTTGTCTTTTCAGCCAGACTAACTATGTAACCTTGAAAGGCCGCACTGGTATTCATCACACGGAAGCAATGGTGTCCAGTATTTTATATGGACAAAAACAGGAAAACGGACTCGTTACTTCGGGCCCCACCCCCGGTTCTGGGGGCACATTTGGCCATTGGAATGTGTCATGTTCTTCCTTGGCTCCACTATCCATAAACAGCGATGCGACCATCACAGGGAGATATTTGGTGAACGGGTGGCGGGTTTCTGGACTCCATACCGCGGCGGATCTGACCAGCCATGGACACGGCACTAGAACCTACCTTTCCATAGTCAATGATGACGGGTCCAAACTCTTTCCGGGTCTCGGCGTTGTCAAACGTCCCTCTGGCCTTCCGGATCTGCACGAGCAGCGCCTGCCACTTGTTCAAATCTTCTCCCAGACGGTTGTAAATGTTCTCAGCTTGCATGTCCCACAGACACTGATACTGCAGCCACACCTGACACACAACAACAGATTATTCACAGTGCAGAGGACTCGATCCTTCCCTACCGGCGTTTATACCTCCTTCCTGCCCAGGCCAGCTTACAGCGCTGTCGCACTTTGAATGACAATTGCGCGGTCATGCAACACTGTGCCCAGATGACTTTTTTTTTAAACACAAATAGAGCTCTTTTGGTGGTATTTAATCACACACCACCCCTGAAACTTTTGAGAAAAAAAAAAAAAAAAAAAAAGCACTTTTTTTCATTTTGGTTATAAAATTTTGCAAAGAAGTAACATTTCTTCATAAATTTAGGCCAAATGTATTCTGCTGCATTTCTTTGGTGAAAATAATAATTGAAATTTGTATTTTTTTCTCAAATGTTTCCATTTTTTTTTATTATATTTATTATTTTTTTTACTATTTTATTTTTCAGCGCACGGTGATCAAAGCAATACAACGTTACCATAGTAACAATGAACCCCTCTGGGCGAGTGATCGGGATTTTAATTTTTTTCCTAAACACACTGATTGCTGATACCGATGTATTTCATTGATATTCGCCATCATTGTTACTGAATGAAAACGGATTCATTCAGTCTTTTGTTGTGATTGGGCAAAGCTGATCACATGATAAAGATGGGCTGTGATTGGCCCTGTCTGTATCATGTGATTGCCTTGACCAGTCAAAGCTAACATAATTGCATACAATGGATGGTATGACAGGAAGCCCTCCATTGTATGCAATCGACGTGTGATCTGCTCTGATTGGTCACAGCGGTCACATGACACTGGAAACAGGCCAGCGTAGTGGTAGGTCATTGGTTGTGTCCCGTGGATACATTCGGTGACATACTGCGCCACGTGAGCGGCTCGTTTTGACAGGACGTCATATGACGCCCAGTTACGAGGAGTGTCCCGCCCAGCCGTCAATCTGCTATAGTCCGGGCAGGAAGGGGTCAAATTTCTCCCACAATAAATACCCCAGAAAAAAAAACAACAATTCTAAAAAAATCATCCGTCATCATCATCCGTCATCATCATCCGTCATCATCATCCGTCATCCATCCATCCATCCCCATCACTATACACTACATTACATTGCTAATAGCATTTCTATACCGCCTCTGCAGAGATCCACATTCGAAGGGTAGATATAAATATGTTCTTGAAGACTGAACACCAATCTATGCCGCACCCCGACACCTCCCCGCCCACCCTGACCCCCCCGACATCAATCTATGCAGCACCCCGACACCTCCCCGCCCACCCTGACCCCCCCGACATCAATCTATGCAGCACCCCGACACCTGCCCTCCCACCCTGGTACCCCTACACCAATCTATGCCGCACCCCGACACCTCACCTCCCACCCTGGCACCCCAACATCAATCTATGCCGCACCCCGACACCTCTCCTCCCATCCTGGCACCCCAACATCAATCTATGCCGCACCCCAACATCAATCTATGCCGCACCACCACACCTCACCGCCCACCCTGGCACCCCAACATCAATCTATGCCGCACCCCGACACCTCCCCGCCCACCCTGGCATCCCAACATCAATCTATGCCGCACCCCGACACCTCCCCTCCCACCCCGGCACCCCTACAACACCAATCTATGCTGCACCCCGACACCTCCCCTCCCACTCTGGCACCCCAACACCAATCTATGCCACACCCCGACACCCCTACAACACCAATCTATGCCCCCCCCCCCCCCCCCCGACACCCCTACAACACCAATCTATGTCGCGCCCCGACACCTCCCCGCCCACCCTACAACACCAATCTATGCCGCACCCCGACACCTCCCCGCCCACTCTGGCACCCCAACACCAATCTATGCCGCACCCCGACACCCCTACAACACCAATCTATGCCGCACCCCGACACCTCCCCGCCCACCCTGACACCCCTACAACACCAATCTATGCCGCACCCCGACACCACAACATCAATCTATGCCGCACCCTGACACCTCCCCGCCCACCCTGACACCCCTACAACACCAATCTATGCTGCACCCCAACACCACAACATCAATCTATGCCGCACCCCGACACCTCCCCGCCCACCCTGGCATCCCGCCAGTCGGCAATCGCTGGCAGGGAATCACACAGGACCCGGTGATCGACAGCTGAAGCCACCAATGGCGGTGCGCCTCCGACCCGGAAATGCAAAATCATGTACACAGACACGCACACACATGTGATACTGCAATCGGCCATTATATCTCGGGAGGGTCTTACCTTGACATACTGCTCCACCTCGGTCACTATGCCCATTATCCCACTGTACGCCTCATCCATCCCAACCTGGCCGTCCGGCATCCGGGTCAGGGCGTTCCTGTAGTACTTTTCTTCTTCTGACAGCTCATAATGGACGCCCACCTAGATCAGCGCAAACAGCGACATTAACTCTCCAGAACCAGACAGAACCCGAAACGCCGCGACACAGCGGCCAAAAATAGTGTCACCAATAGGAAAATGGTGCCAATAATGGCCGCCGAAAAAACACGTTTAGGGTGCAATTTTCATTTAAAAAAAACAAATCAAAAAAAACCCCACACATTCAACATGTGTGCATTTCGTATGCATTTTAGGCCTGGTTCACAATGCAGTTTGAGTTTTGGTGCAATGGTCTCCAAACTGCGGCACGGGAGCCAGATGCAGACCATTGCCTCTCTATCTGGCACTTGGGCACTATTACATAATCCACCGACCCCAAGGGTGGGGCGCCGTTCCCTCCCCCACTACCGACCCCAAGGGTGGGGCGCCGTTCCCTCCCCCACTACCGACCCCAAGGGTGGGGCGCCGTTCCCTCCCCCACTACCGACCCCAAGGGCGGGGCGCCGTTCCCTCCCCCACTACCGACCCCAAGGGCGGGGCGCCGTTCCCCCCCACCGACCCCAAGGGTGGGGCGCCGTTCCCTCCCCCACTACCGACCCCAACGGTGGGGCGCCGTTCCCTCCCCCACCACCGACCCCAAGGGTGGGGCGCCGTTCCCCCCCCACCACCGACCCCAAGGGTGGGGCGCCGTTCCCTCCCCCACTACCGACCCCAAGGGTGGGGCGCCGTTCCCTCCCCCACTACCGACCCCAAGGGTGGGGCGCCGTTCCCTCCCCCACTACCGACCCCAAGGGTGGGGCGCCGTTCCCTCCCCCACTACCGACCCCAAGGGTGGGGCGCCGTTCCCTCCCCCACTACCGACCCCAAGGGTGGGGCGCCGTTCCCTCCCCCACTACCGACCCCAAGGATGGGGCACCCTTCCCCCCACCGACCCCAAGGATGGGGCACCCTTCCCCCCACCGACCCCAAGGATGGGGCACCCTTCCCCCCACCGACCCCAAGGATGGGGCACCCTTCCCCCCACCGACCCCAAGGATGGGGCACCCTTCCCCCCACCGACCCCAAGGATGGGGCACCCTTCCCCCCACCGACCCCAAGGATGGGGCACCATTCCCCCCACCGACCCCAATGATGGGGCACCATTCCTCCCACTGACACCAATGATGGGGCACTATTCCCCCCACTGACACCAATGATGGGGCACTATTCCCCCCACTGACACCAATGATGGGGCACTATTCCTCCCACTGACACCAATGATGGGGCACTATTCCTCCCACTGACACCAATGATGGGGCACTATTCCTCCCACTGACACCAATGATGGGACACTATTCCTCCCACTGACACCAATGATGGGACACTATTCCTCCCACTGACACCAATGATGGGACACTATTCCTCCCACTGACACCAATGATGGGGCACTATTCCTCCCACTGACACCAATGATGGGACACTATTCCTCCCACTGACACCAATGATGGGGCACTATTCCTCCCACTGACACCAATGATGGGGCACTATTCCTCCCACTGACACCAATGATGGGACACTATTCCTCCCACTGACACCAATGATGGGGCACTATTCCTCCCACTGACACCAATGATGGGACACTATTCCTCCCACTGATACCAATGATGGGGCACTATTCCCACCACACATTTTGGTTTCGGCCAAGTGCATCCTGAATTTTCGTTCCGAGAGTTTTCAGTTACCTGGTATCTCTGGCTCTGGATTCTGGGCAGGGCCAGGATGGTGGTTTCCCAGTTGAACAATTCCTGATACAGCTTATATCGGCAATCTTCGATGGGGGGGTTCAGATAGATCACCTGGTTGGTGATACGGAGCTCGTGGACGATGTTCTGCAAGGAAACACGAACACACGAGGGTTGTAGAAGCCGACAAATGGTCCCGAGTGATGAAAGGAACACAGGAGCGATCACGTACCTTGATTTTGGGCTCTCCTCCTGGCTTGTGGCTGGCTTGAGGAGCGTCCGTGTCCATGTCTACATCGGCTTTATCGTCAAACTGACCCAGGAGGACCTGCGTCCAAGTCTTCAATCCGGCCTGAAGACGCAGCCCCAGGATCCTCTCAATCTACGGCACAGGAAGAGCGGCTTTCTTTACAAATGTGTTTATGTATGAAATGGCAGTTGGCCAGCAACCCGTCTAGGAGCCAACCGTCCAATCAGCCGTAAAACACGACCCTGGTGCTGGTTAGTCCAGGGGTGCCTTATGACCAAAAAAACCACCCCAGCATCCAGACCGCCATTTGTAAAGGTTATAAATGTCACGTAAACCAAAATAATTTACATGTCTTTTTTATAGCAAAAAAAACTTTAGTGTCACTTTGAGGCTTAACACAGCACACAGTTAACCCTTTGATGGCCCCAGATGTTAACCCCTTCCTGCCCAGTGCCATTAGTACAGTGTCGGGGCTTTTTATTAGCACTGATCACTGTATTGGTGTCACTTGAGATGTCAGTGACACCAAGTCAGTCCCCCCCTCCAGTGTCAGAATGCCCACCGCAGTCCCGCTATAAGTCGCTGATCCGCCACCGTTACTAGTAAAAATGTAACAAAAACAAAAAAAAATCCCAGCATCTATACCGCCATTTGTAAACGTTATTTCACGTAAACCAAATTTAAATTTACACATATTGGTATTTTTTTTTTTTCTAGCAAAGACATGTAAATGAATTTTACGTGAAATTTATAACATTTACAAATGGCGGTATAGATGCTGGGGTGTTTTTTTTTTTTTAAACAGGTCATACTTACCCGCTATGTAATGTTTTGCACAGAGTAGTCCCAATCCGCCTCCTCTAGGGTCCCCGCCAGCGATCATGGCCCCTCCTTTTCTGTCAGGTGCCCCCATAGCAAACAGCTTGCTATGGAGGCAGCTGAGCAGGCACGCTCCCGAGCCGCAGCTCTGTGTGTTCATTCACAGAGTCATGGCACGGCCCTTCCCGCTCCTGATTGGCTCACTGGCTGTGACTGACAGCAGTGGGAGCCAATGACTCCTGCGTCAGCCAATCGGGAGTGAGTCCCTGGAGAATGGAGGCTCTTGTGGACATCGCTGGATAAAGAGGGGGCTCAGGTAAGCGTTAGGGGGGGCTGCTGCACACAGGTTTTTTTTTTTTTTTTTTTACTTAAGGCATGAAGGTAAACAACCTTGAACCTTCACAACCACTTCAAATGCCCCAAAATGCATTGGACCTCCTTGTCCTCTTCACCCTCCACACAACGGGGTCATGTTCTGAAGAACCAACAGCTTAACTGGTCCCCTCAGAAGCTGAGCAGCCAAGGACCACCATGAAGGTCCTATACGTTTTAATCTGCTGAACCCCCCCCCACCAAAAACCTTGGGGTTCAACTACCGATATCAGAGACAGAGCCTCCACTGTCAGCTCACATCCCAGAATGAACACAATCAACCCATTTTAGCAGACTAATTCCAATGTCTCCTCATTCAGTTTCTCTGTAGAAAGCCTTTTCCTCCTGCAGACCGACGATAAATCGAGGGGATGAGATCACGTTTTGTGACACGTTATACCCGTGTTTAGCGTGTGACATGTTGCTATGCAGCAGCTATCCTGTCTCCCTGATCCCCCCTTAACAGCAGGCAGGGGATTCACTCCCCGCACCCATTGTCATTTTAAAAACCATCGCGGCCTGGCGGGGCTCCACTCACACAGCTGCACCATTCAGAGATCTGTGAATGGATGAACTACAAGTCCTGTATGCCACCAGGGCAGACTGCTTGTAGTTCTCAATGAAACACGAGAGTGCTGATGAGCGGCAGCCGAGTTGGACTTTTCTCCACACTTTGGTAACTGGACAGAGGCACAGGAAGACAGCCGTACTATGAGTCTGCAGGAGCCTGACATTGCACCCCCGAGCGCAGGAGCCTGACATTGCACCCCCGAGCGCAGGAGCCTGACATTGCACCCCCGAGCGCAGGAGCCTGATTCATTGCACCCCCGAGCGCAGGAGCCTGATTCATTGCACCCCCGAGCGCAGGAGCCTGATTCATTGCACCCGAGCGCAGGAGCCTGACATTGCACCCGTGATCCACCGTCAGTAGATGAGATGCTTCCCACACTGCACTGTAAGAAATAGATGCACATTTTTTTTTCTTCAAGATGGTGACGGGATCTTTGAACCAATTTCAGACCGACTTTACCCCTTTAGGGATCTGATGATCACAATTAGCGCTCACCCCCCATTCTGTGTCCAAGCGGCCATACTAACTGCAGCCCCTTACCTCCATATCAAGTTTGTTGACCCAGATGGAAAGGTTGGAATAAGAGTGAAGGTTCAAATCATCGACCGCTTTCTGGATTCTGTTCAGGATCTCAGAGAACGTTTTGTTGTCGTACATACAAGTCTCCAGAGACCGAACTTCCAAGTCGATTTTCTCTTCAATGATGAGTAGATCGTCCACCTGGGAGACACAAAAACACCAATTCCAACAGTGAATTACATCTCTCTCTCCAATAGTTCGTTGTCACGCCATGCTTCTGTGCCCCAATGAACAAGGAAAGCTTTATTAAAACAAAGCAAGCCACACCCCCAGCCACACCCCATACCTTTTCTTGGAAGTTGAACACGGTTTCAGCTAAACGTTGGACATAAGGATCCAACTTGTACGATTCCCAAACCAGAGCGATTCCTTCAGCTATCAGAGCCTGGACCTCCTTCTTTAGGCCGGCAACCAGCAAGCTGATGCTGTTGCGCTCCTCCACCTTCTCACAAGTGCGCTCGTAGGTACGGACGCTTTCAATAAGGGAAATGGCAAACGGGTACAGCTGATTGGCCTGGTGGGCTTTGTTGACGATGGCCAATGGGACCCGGAACCCGAGCCATTTGAGGTTTCGGACCTCTTTGGAGAGAGTTATGATCTCCGGCAGGAAGTTGACTTTCAGTTTCAGGACATTTCCGGTCCTCCCTCTGGCACGCGTGCTTTCGATGGTGAAGATGCGCCCGGACACACCGAGATTGCGCTGCTGAACTTTCCGGGCCCAGTCGTCGAAGATTTCCTGGGTGTTGAGTTTCATGCGGAAGCTGTCCCCGTCTTGTTTCAGTTTCTGGCCTTCAACGTGATTTTCCCAGCCTTTGCCGAGAACGTCTTCTACTCGCTTCATGTAGGCGGTCAGCTGCCGGTCGATCTGCTTGGCCCAGATGATGGAGCCCGAGACGGGTGGAAGGTCTCGTACGTGGCTCATCTTGCACGCTTGGCTTTGTGGGTATTGAACCTTGAACTTGTCATGAAGGGATTCGATGTCGTCCTTCACCCGCTGGATCAGCTGCGTTTGGTACTCACGAATAGCTCCCCGAATGTGCGGTCTAACAAAGAGAGCGTTGAAGCGGGAGAAGATCCGGAACATCTCGTTGGCGTTTTTGGCTGTGCCGAGCTGATCTCGGAGACGGGCTGTGATTCTGGTCTCCACCCGGTCTATCCTTTCATCGTATCTTTTCAGTGCCGCTTCCCACGCCTCTGTGCCTTCTTTTGACACATCCAAGCCGTCAACTTCCTTGACGTTCTCGTAGGCAAGGTTGACCTCCTCAATGGCGTTGGCGTCTGCGGCATCAAATAGGACTTCTGCCACCTTCATGTCCTGGGGTTCCGGTACGTCCCCCTGGTTCTGCTGAGCCACTGCTGTAACCTGGACAATTCAAAATGGAGAACTTTTACAGGTTTCGGCAATTTAAGTTTATAAACTCAAGTTTTCATCAACATTATTCAATTTTGCTTTTAACCACTTTTTTGTTTTTATGTTTTTTTTTTGGTTTTTTTTTTTTTTTTTTTTTACACGGATTGCTTTTACACCCATAAAGGCTGTAAAAGGAATAATTTCTCCTCCTCTCTGGCTGCATTCCTGCAGCCATTGAGAAATACTGTGTGAGCTGTGATTGGTCACAGCTTGTCACATGGTACAAGGCTGTTGTGAATGGCCCTGTACCATGTGACCTCTGATCATTCACAGATTTCACACGCAGTAAGCAAGGATGTCAGTGACAGTTTACTACTGTTCCTGTGATCGATTGGCCAATCGGTGATCACATGAATCGGGATCTCAAGCAGCGGTCCCGTACAGCGATCGGTGCCCGGACGGGAGCAGTGCAGGAGCGGATTGCCGTCCATAAACAGCGCCCGCATTTTCAGCTTGTGCGCACTCCCTGGGAGCACGTGGCACAGCGATCCAGTGCTTGCTATGTCCTCCGGACACAGTGGAACACCGATCGTCGTACGGGGACCTCTGTGTGAGGTCCCAATCATGTGATCACTGATTGGCCCAATCAGTGATCACATGAAGAGTAGTACACAAGATGTCACTTCTGATATCATTGCTTACTACGTGTGAAATCTGTGAATGATCACAGAGATCACATGGTGCAGGGCTATTCACAACAGCCTTGTACCATGTGACAGGCTGTGACCAATCACAGCTCACACAGTATTTCTCAATGGCTGCAGGAATGCAGACAGAGAGAAGGAGAAATGATTGCTTTTATAGCCTTTATGGGTGTAAAAGCAATCCATGCAAAAAGAAAAAAAAAAAAAAAAAAAAATCATCATCAACCCCCACAAGTAGTAGAGTCACTATGGCGACACTGTACTGCTAGGGTAACAGTATGTGCAAAAAAATAAATAAATAAATTTATATATATATATATATATATATATATATATATATATATATATATATATATATATATATATATAATTTTTGGTTATAAACGAATTTGGGTTATTTTTTTTTTTCTACTAAAAAGATAATACATTTTGGCCAAGATTTATGAAGAAAGATTTGCAAAATTTTATAAGAAAAAAAAAACTTTTCAAAATTGTTGGACTTTCATTTATATAGTAAAAAAAAAATATTGGGATAAATAAAATGCGCATACGTGAAATATTTTTTATAAATGTGTTTTTTGTACTGGAAAAATCAAATTAAAAAGAAAAATGAAAGCCAAGCGTGCAATGCGTCAGGATTAGCGCTGCAGTCATCCCATCACCCATATTTTAACGTTGCAGGAAATCGCCGCGGCTACAAGAGGATATCGCGATCTCGGCTGCAACGATGACCGACCCATCACCCGTCTCCTCAGAGGACGTTTATAAAGCATTGGTTGGACAGGAGATCGTTAGAGAAAATAAAGGGGGCGGGCCTGAGAGAGTTAAGGGAGTTATAGAAAATTCGGAAGACCGAACAGTTTGATGCCAATTTGTAGTCTATATTTTTAGTTTAACCCCTTCCTGCCTGAGGGGAAAATAAATATTAATGCACAAGTACAATTTTGCAACGTTGACCTGTGTTTGTAAAACCGTTAATATCATCACAACTACTTCATACATCCGGGGGGGATTATACCGCGTTTTATTCAGGACAAATTGGGCTTTCATTTGGTGGTAAATGGTGATGGATAGCTCCTGATTTTTTCTTTTTTATTATCAAAGGAAAAGTGGCCCATTCTCCAGCTCTTGCCGATCGTAGCGATCCCATAGATGTGGATGTTATGTGTTTTGTACCCGTTGTACAGCCCAGAAACAATAGTGCGCATTTTGTTTTTTGTTTTTACCTAAAAAACACACTGACGCTAATACTAAAACTAAAAAAAAAAAATAAAAAATCCTGACCTTTGACCCAAACCACTGCATTAGATCAAACCTTGCTCTAGGTATCTTTTCTTTTTTTCTCTCTCAATACAAGGAGTTAGATACAATGTATTGCAGGCCATAGATGGATCGAAAATCGGCCGATTTTTCGGCCGAAAATAAAATCGGCCGATTTTCGGATCGTTAGTGGGCTATTTGTTTGGCCGTTTTTCGGTATTTTGGCCGTTTTTTTTTTCGGTAAAGTTGGAAAAAAAATCGGCCGATTTTGCCGATCGGCCGATTTTCGCGGCAATAATGGGCAAATCGGCCGATTTTTTTCCGATAAAAAATCTGCGCATGAGCAGTGACCTGCAAGAGGAAGACAAAAAGAAGAAAAAGAAGAAGAAGAGGAAGAAGAGGAAGATGAGGATGAGAAGAAGAGGATGATGATGACGAAGAAGGAGAAGAAGAAGAAGGATGAAAAATAAGAGGAATTCCAGTCCGGCAAAAAGTGTCCCTGCAGAGAGCTCTGCTATTTCTTTGACAGTTCTTTGACATTTACAGAGGTTGCAGCAACGTATCTATTTGTTTCCGAATAAAAACATCTGTATCCTAAATGGATACAAATAGATACATTGTTGCAACCTCTGTAAATGTCAAAGAACTGTCAAAGAAATAGCAGAGCTCTCTGCAGGGACACTTTTTTGCCGGCTGTAGACAGGATGAAAATCGGCCGATTTTTTTTACCATTGGTGGTAACGTCGGCCGCTTGAACGACCGATTTTTCGTTTTTTAAAAGAAAAAAAATCGGCCGTTTTTCTCCCCGTCTATGGCCTGCATATCTCTCTCCTCCATTCATATAAAAAAAAAAATAAAAAATAAGGGGGGGCGGGCTATAGGGACTGATCACTGTGCTAGCCAATCAGTGTCTATCACAGCGATCATGTGACCCTGAATCCGATTGTTAGAATGGGACCCGGGGCGCTCGGTGACACCGCGGTCTCTGTGCTGGGGGTGCACTGTGCGGCGCGCTCCCAGCATACAGACAGGTACGCAAATATGCGCCCCCACGGAAAAAATCCGAGTTCTGTGAGGCCGCGTTTTTGCAGTACCACGGGGTCAAGGTCTGCATTCCATCACGAACCCAGTTATGGCCTCACCTGTGGTCGGAGGACCCGCACAATGACGGCTCTCAGCTGTTCATGCTGACGCCGAAACTTCCTCATCTGGTCCAGGCGGGCCTGGAGCTTCCTATGGGCCGGGTTAATCCTCCAAACCATCTTCAAGTTCTCCTCACGTTTTCTTTTAACGATATCTCTCAGAAGAACCTGAAGCTTCTCGTACTCGTCGTCCCAGGTTTGGAAAACCTCAAAGCAGGCAACCATGACCTACAACAACAAAGCCAGGACATGTAGAGGACACGTAACCACATGAACAGTGTGGAGCCTCGGGATTGGTACTTCACTGTGACCAATGACAGGTACACTTTGTGCCAAATCCTACCTTCTCAAACTCCTCATAGGCCACATGCATGAGTTTCCGGGTGCCCAGAACCTTCAGCAGCTGGGAACTGAGGTCTCGGGAGATGGCTTCCACCAGCCGCAGGGCTCTCTGAATGGGGTACTTGGTGTTGCGGATTTTTCTCAGGTGGGTAAAGATGGCTACCAGAGCCTGTCGTATTTTGTCCAGTTCGGTGGCTGACAACAGGTCGTTCAAAGGGAAGTCCTTCATGAGAGGGTTGTAGTCATTCACGGTTTCCAAGGCTTGCTTGAGACCTAATCAACAAGGTGACAGATTCCACATGAAAGGCAAACCCATCACAAGGCCACCGAAAAAAAAAAAACCCCAAAACGGGCATCTCGGGGGTTCCATCGCTTACCGGTGTCGGTGTCAAAGCTGACCGTGGCGTGGAATCGCTTGCCGTGCTTCAAGATGTCCAACGTCAGAAGAACCTCGGGGCTCTCGCGCTTCTCCTGGATGCGGTACAGCGCCCTCTCCAGGTTTAGCCAGAAACTGATCTCCTGCAGCGCCGTGCCAGACGCCGGATCGCGGTCCAGTTTTGTTACCTAAAACAAGTTTGGGTTTAGTTACTGGAAAAACAAAAAAAGAAAAAAAAAAAAAAACCTTGACCCCAAAGGGTCCGCCCATCCAAAATAAAGGTCAAAAAAGAATCAGTGGCTCAATGGTTAGCATCAGCACTGGGTTCCCCACACCATACGAATTGCATGGAGTTTGCATGTTCTCCCTGTGCCTGCATGGGTTTCCTTCGGGTACTCCTGACCCCTCCCCCAACACATGCTGGTAGATTAGCCCCAATGTGTGAGATGCAGATTAGATTGTCAGCTCCTGAGGGCAGGGAGCGACGTGAATGTACAGTGCTGTGTAAATGGTTGGTATCAACACCGTCATAAATAAAAGGAACGGATACTGAACATGGGGGGGTCACTAATGGGCCCAATACCTCTCCAGCTCCTGTAACCCAAGGGGGGGGGGGGGGGAAACCAAGATCTTCCCGATTTCCTAGGTCTGTAACCCCCCCCCCCCCCAAACTCCCATTCTAACAACTAGGGATGCACAAATACTGATCGTTTTTTATTAGTCGGTGAATATGAGAACGGATACTTTGGTCCAGGACTCGCCGATGCGTTGTGGTGCGATTCACGTTCACGGGTGCCATTCCTGTCCAAATCACACGCGGTTCCCCACTGCTCCGGCTTGTTCCGAGCTCAGACAGGAGCGGTGCGGGAATCCTCCCTGCAGGAATCTCATGCTGAGTCTCAGTGGTAAGAGAGGAGGGGAAGCAGCAGGGATTTCACATCAACGCCACTTTTTTTCCCCCTCCATGCAGAGTCGACAGTTCAGGCTAGAGGGCATCTGATTGATCAGCTGCTGGCCTCTGCACTGTGTAAAAAGGAGGTTTGATCCTCTTCTCTGATCATCCCCTTCTTCCAGAGTCCCCTAAATGTTTCCTGATAGAACAGGTTTGGAGTCACTAGCATTACACACCAAACTGAGCATGTGCATTTTTTTCTTCTTGAAAGGGTGCATGTGATCAGCACAGGAACAATCAGAACTGTCCAGACAGATGTCAGGGGTTCTGCATTCTCCTAGAGCAAAATGAAAACTCCTCCTACAAGCTTTAACCAGTGCTCTGCTGGACACTGATAGAAGTCACAAGACTGCTCTATACGCTGATGGGAAAAGGGATTTATCAGTTTATATTTACTGAAATAATTGCATTTCCATGTTCTGTGTACTGGGGGAGAGCGGACAGAGGGAACGCGGGGTCCGGGGAGAGCGGACACAGGGAACGCGGGGTCCGGGGAGAGCGCACACAGGGAACGCGGGGTCCGGGGAGAGCGCACACAGGGAACGCGGGGTCCGGGGAGAGCGCACACAGGGAACGCGGGGTCCGGGGAGAGCGCACACAGGGAACGCGGGGTCCGGGGAGAGCGCACACAGGGAACGCGGGGTCCGGGGAGAGCGCACACAGGGAACGCGGGGTCCGGGGAGAGCGCACACAGGGAACGCGGGGTCCGGGGAGAGCGCACACAGGGAACGCGGGGTCCGGGGAGAGCGCACACAGGGAACGCGGGGTCCGGGGAGAGCGCACACAGGGAACGCGGGGTCCGGGGAGAGCGCACACAGGGAACGCGGGGTCCGGGGAGAGCGCACACAGGGAACGCGGGGTCCGGGGAGAGCGCACACAGGGAACGCGGGGTCCGGGGAGAGCGCACACAGGGAACGCGGGGTCCGGGGAGAGCGCACACAGGGAACGCGGGGTCCGGGGAGAGCGCACACAGGGAACGCGGGGTCCGGGGAGAGCGCACACAGGGAACGCGGGGTCCGGGGAGAGCGCACACAGGGAACGCGGGGTCCGGGGAGAGCGCACACAGGGAACGCGGGGTCCGGGGAGAGCGCACACAGGGAACGCGGGGTCCGGGGAGAGCGCACACAGGGAACGCGGGGTCCGGGGAGAGCGCACACAGGGAACGCGGGGTCCGGGGAGAGCGCACACAGGGAACGCGGGGTCCGGGGAGAGCGCACACAGGGAACGCGGGGTCCGGGGAGAGCGCACACAGGGAACGCGGGGTCCGGGGAGAGCGCACACAGGGAACGCGGGGTCCGGGGAGAGCGCACACAGGGAACGCGGGGTCCGGGGAGAGCGCACACAGGGAACGCGGGGTCCGGGGAGAGCGCACACAGGGAACGCGGGGTCCGGGGAGAGCGCACACAGGGAACGCGGGGTCCGGGGAGAGCGCACACAGGGAACGCGGGGTCCGGGGAGAGCGCACACAGGGAACGCGGGGTCCGGGGAGAGCGCACACAGGGAACGCGGGGTCCGGGGAGAGCGCACACAGGGAACGCGGGGTCCGGGGAGAGCGCACACAGGGAACGCGGGGTCCGGGGAGAGCGCACACAGGGAACGCGGGGTCCGGGGAGAGCGCACACAGGGAACGCGGGGTCCGGGGAGAGCGCACACAGGGAACGCGGGGTCCGGGGAGAGCGCACACAGGGAACGCGGGGTCCGGGGAGAGCGCACACAGGGAACGCGGGGTCCGGGGAGAGCGCACACAGGGAACGCGGGGTCCGGGGAGAGCGCACACAGGGAACGCGGGGTCCGGGGAGAGCGCACACAGGGAACGCGGGGTCCGGGGAGAGCGCACACAGGGAACGCGGGGTCCGGGGAGAGCGCACACAGGGAACGCGGGGTCCGGGGAGAGCGCACACAGGGAACGCGGGGTCCGGGGAGAGCGCACACAGGGAACGCGGGGTCCGGGGAGAGCGCACACAGGGAACGCGGGGTCCGGGGAGAGCGCACACAGGGAACGCGGGGTCCGGGGAGAGCGCACACAGGGAACGCGGGGTCCGGGGAGAGCGCACACAGGGAACGCGGGGTCCGGGGAGAGCGCACACAGGGAACGCGGGGTCCGGGGAGAGCGCACACAGGGAACGCGGGGTCCGGGGAGAGCGCACACAGGGAACGCGGGGTCCGGGGAGAGCGCACACAGGGAACGCGGGGTCCGGGGAGAGCGCACACAGGGAACGCGGGGTCCGGGGAGAGCGCACACAGGGAACGCGGGGTCCGGGGAGAGCGCACACAGGGAACGCGGGGTCCGGGGAGAGCGCACACAGGGAACGCGGGGTCCGGGGAGAGCGCACACAGGGAACGCGGGGTCCGGGGAGAGCGCACACAGGGAACGCGGGGTCCGGGGAGAGCGCACACAGGGAACGCGGGGTCCGGGGAGAGCGCACACAGGGAACGCGGGGTCCGGGGAGAGCGCACACAGGGAACGCGGGGTCCGGGGAGAGCGCACACAGGGAACGCGGGGTCCGGGGAGAGCGCACACAGGGAACGCGGGGTCCGGGGAGAGCGGATAGAGGGAATGTGGGGACAATCTAGAAGAAAGGGGGGGGGGGGTTTATATTTGGGTAAATCCGGGACACTCAGTTACTCTCCTTTACCATGAAGAATACCCGGAAAGGACAGGAATTCTCTCCCTTTCTATGTTCTAGACTTCTGAGGTCAGATCTGGGAGAGGACATTTGCAGGAACACGGTGGGTCCCACACACAACACACGGGGCCCACAGACGACACACGGGGCCCATTGCCTTGGAATACGTGTTGGAGTTTCACCTTCTGAATCTCGCGGATCCAGCGGTTGACCCCGGATTGCAGCTGGTTGAGGTAAGTCGGATCTTCTACTTTGTCTCCGAAATCTGTGACTTTGGGCTTCTCGCCCCTCTCGTAGCACTGCTTGGCCACATTGGTGATGATGGGATGGATGAGGAGACTGATCTCCGGGATCTCAATGTTCTGCTGCAAGTGTAGGAGGCCCATTTCCAGCTCCGCGATCTTCTTCTCAACTGAAGGCGCCATTTTGTCTCCATCCCTGAGGAAAATACAAAACACGGCTACAGTATGAACAGCTACAAGCCGGAGCCATGGGGATCTCTCACTAAATGCCGCTTCAATCCTGAGAAGCAGACGAGGAAGAATCTTCAAAACAGGAATGGTAAATAGATCTGCGGGAACTGATCCCATCGAGTCACCAGGGAATCCGTTGCTTCCATATAAAGACAACCTGAAGTGATAACCAAGACTTAATCCGGCATTAAACATCAACTTCCTCAAACGTGATGACGTCACTGCGCTTCGTAATTTATGACGAAATGCGTCGGACGAAGCTTTGAACTGACATCGCGTTTGAGGAAGTCAACGTCTATGCCGGCTTAAGTCTTAGTAATCACATGCGCATGTTTAATTTATTTAAGATCTACTCCCATAATACAACAGGCGCATGTGAGGGCAAAGGCATAAGCCGGCATAGACATTGACTTCCTCAAACGCGATGACGTCAGTTCGAAGCTCCGCCTGACGTGTTTTGTAACTGACGAAACATGGTGGATGTAGCTTGACAATGACGTCATCGCGTTTGAGGAAGTCAATGTCTATGCCGGCTTGAGCCTTTGCCCTCACATGCGACTGTTGTATTATATGGGGGAAGATCTTAAAATCATTTTAAGGTTTTACACTATGGAGAGGCTTCCTGTTTGCCTTGTATGCTACACTGCGGGGGTTACTTGTACCCTATTGGTGTTCCCATCTACCATTGAGGCCGATGCGGGAGCACCTTGGATACCCGAGGCCGCCGCCGGAGCATCTTGGATACCCGAGGATATCCGACAAGCTCTTTGACCATTGGGAGCTGGTAAGAGTGTATCCCATTACCACTTTCGGGGGCCGGTGTTGAGCGATGGCACTTTGATAAGTTCATTCCTTCCTAATAGCATACTTACTAACACTTGAATGGGCCCCGCGTAGGAGGACTCCGACCCGCTTGTTTATGTTTGTATATTTTGAATGCACGTCAATATTTAGGTTGCGCACGACACATTTTGAGTGTTTTGGGTGGAAGGAATATCCCTTGAGTATGTTTGCTGCTTAACAAGTCCTCTTTTGTGGGTGTACACAGGGGCGCGGCTACACACAGGGGCGCGGCTACACACAGGGGCGCGGCTACACACAGGGGCGCGGCTACACACAGGGGCGCGGCTACACACAGGGGCAATCTGTGCTTCCCCCATAGATCTTAGTACTTGGAGAGAAACCTGTCCTGTTTGTGGTTTAACCAGGAGGTCCACATCACCCGCATCCCCAGCTGTGATACAGGTCCTGAGCACCTCCAGATGTAGGGGGCACTCTGCCAGGTTCTCATAGCGGCCGCGCTGCCTACATAGCTGCACGCCATTTCCAGGGTGGGATTCCCATAGCGGCAACAATGGACCACACCCCATCACACGGTTCTGAAACCGCCACTTGCCGCCATCACAAGCCCACGTGACGGTGACACCACGGAAGCAGAATCGGCAGACGGGACCTGTCCTGGAGGTGTGTCGACTTACTGACTGAATGAGCGCAAAGCGAACTACAAGATTTATCCTGACCGCCGCCCTGACTGACGTCCACCAATCATTTCACAGTACCTGTCGGCTTTCCCCGATTCCCGGATGTAAGACTTGAAGAAAGGGGCGACGGCATTGCTGATGAACGAATGTAACGTCTCATACGGAGAATCCTCGCTGAGCGTCAGAACTCGCAGCTGGGAGGAGATCGGCTTGTCCGCATCAATAACAGGCGTGCGTTTTATAAACGCCAAACTACAACAAAACAGAGAAGGTTACATTTATAAACAGCAGAGGAAGGAGAATATATACACACATTATATATACACACAGTAGGAGAGGTCACATCTATGTACAGCAGGGAAGGAGAATATATACACACATTATATATACACACAGTAGGAGAGGTCACATCTATGTACAGCAGGGAAGGAGAATATATACACACATTATATATACACACAGTAGGAGAGGTCACATCTATGTACAGCAGGGAAGGAGAATATATACACACATTATATATACACACAGTAGGAGAGGTCACATCTATGTACAGCAGGGAAGGAGAATATATACACACAGGAGGAGAGGTCACATCTATGTACAGCAGGGAAGGAGAATATATACACACATTATATATACACACAGTAGGAGAGGTCACATCTATGTACAGCAGGGAAGGAGAATATATACACACATTATATATACACACAGTAGGAGAGGTCACATCTATGTACAGCAGGGAAGGAGAATATATACACACATTATATATACACACACAGTAGGAGAGGTCACATCTATGTACAGCAGGGAAGGAGAATATATACACACATTATATATACACACAGTAGGAGAGGTCACATCTATGTACAGCAGGGAAGGAGAATATATACACACATTATATATACACACAGTAGGAGAGGTCACATCTATGTACAGCAGGGAAGGAGAATATATACACACAGGAGGAGAGGTCACATCTATGTACAGCAGGGAAGGAGAATATATACACACATTATATATACACACAGTAGGAGAGGTCACATCTATGTACAGCAGGGAAGGAGAATATATACACACATTATATATACACACAGTAGGAGAGGTCACATCTATGTACAGCAGGGAAGGAGAATATATACACACATTATATATACACACACAGTAGGAGAGGTCACATCTATGTACAGCAGGGAAGGAGAATATATACACACATTATATATACACACAGTAGGAGAGGTCACATCTATGTACAGCAGGGAAGGAGAATATATACACACATTATATATACACACAGTAGGAGAGGTCACATCTATGTACAGCAGGGAAGGAGAATATATACACACATTATATATACACACAGTAGGAGAGGTCACATCTATGTACAGCAGGGAAGGAGAATATATACACACATTATATATACACACAGTAGGAGAGGTCACATCTATGTACAGCAGGGAAGGAGAATATATACACACATTATATATACACACAGTAGGAGAGGTCACATCTATGTACAGCAGGGAAGGAGAATATATACACACAGTAGGAGAGGTCACATCTATGTACAGCAGGGAAGGAGAATATATACACACATTATATATACACACAGTAGGAGAGGTCACATCTATGTACAGCAGGGAAGGAGAATATATACACACATTATATATACACACAGTAGGAGAGGTCACATCTATATACAGCACATAATGAAAAGTCTTAGAGGTGATGGGTATAGAATGGGACCTAACCACTTCGGATAATACAAGGGAAGGGATGGTCGCGCTCATCCGACCCCAGGAGTCCAACGATGAGGAATGGCCTCAGACGCTGATCTGGCACAAAATTTCTGACTGTCTAAAATTTGTTCGGAATTTGACCCATGTATGGCCTGCATACCAGTGCAGACTGGCGACAGGGGGTGGGCGCTTCTGTGACAGGTGACCGGCGGTGGGCGGTTCTGTGACAGGTGACCGGCGGTGGGCGGTTCTATGACAGGTGACCGGTTCTGTGACAGGTGACCGGCGGTTCTGTGACAGGTGACCGGCGGTTCTGTGACAGGTGACCGGCGGTTCTATGACAGGTGATTGGCGGTGGGCGGTTCTATGACAGGTGACTGGCGGTGGGCGGTTCTATGACAGGTGACTGGCGGTTCTATGACAGGTGACTGGCGGTGGGCAGTTCTATGACAGGTGACTGGCGGTGGGCAGTTCTATGACAGGTGACTGGCGGTGGGCAGTTCTATGACAGGTGACTGGCGGTGGGCAGTTCTATGACAGGTGACTGGCGGTGGGCAGTTCTATGACAGGTGACTGGCGGTGGGCAGTTCTATGACAGGTGACTGGCGGTGGGCAGTTCTATGACAGGTGACTGGCGGTGGGCAGTTCTATGACAGGTGACTGGCGGTGGGCAGTTCTATGACAGGTGACTGGCGGTGGGCAGTTCTATGACAGGTGACTGGCGGTGGGCAGTTCTATGACAGGTGACTGGCGGTGGGCAGTTCTATGACAGGTGACTGGCGGTGGGCAGTTCTATGACAGGTGACTGGCGGTGGGCAGTTCTATGACAGGTGACTGGCGGTGGGCAGTTCTATGACAGGTGACTGGCGGTGGGCAGTTCTATGACAGGTGACTGGCGGTGGGCAGTTCTATGACAGGTGACTGGCGGTGGGCAGTTCTATGACAGGTGACTGGCGGTGGGCAGTTCTATGACAGGTGACTGGCGGTGGGCAGTTCTATGACAGGTGACTGGCGGTGGGCAGTTCTATGACAGGTGACTGGCGGTGGGCGGTTCTATGACAGGTGATTGGCGGTGGGCGGTTCTATGACTTGTGGGCGGTTCTCCAGGTGGACACGTTGCATTACCTGTTGGATTTGAGTCCATAGTGGATATCAATGCTGACGTTGTAGGAAATGAATTCTCTCTCCTCTTCTCCTTCATCCCCGACATCCTCTGTGGAAGAAAAGAACAGAATGAAGTGTGAATGGCGAGGTCAAGGAAGACACCCCCCCCCCGATAATCGGCCCACCCAAAGGAGGAACTTGGAACCACCTCCGGACCAGTGATGTACCAGCCCAATGGACTCCCGGTGGTTGCAGCAGCCGCATTACCCCGGTACAGCATCACCCTGGTGCCGCTTCCTAGAGCAGGAGGTCGGCTCTCTTGTACAAGCGATCGGAGCGCCTAACTAGCTGCTCAATTGCAGGTACAAGAAGAGAGGACAACCCCCCCCCCCCCCCGCGCAGGTCTCCTGGGGTCTCCAGTCCCTCTGCTGAACAAGGCCGGAATCCGCTTTGCTCGGCTTGCCCTTCTAGTAAACGGAAAATCGATGAGCTGACATCACTTCCTGTTTACTTGGAAACTTTCAGCGCCGTTTCATAAAAATCTGAAAGCGTTCACAAACCGCGATCTTGGTGGGATCAGACGCATTCAAAGGCGGGGGAAGAGATACAAGGTCTTATAGACCCCAAATCCCTCCATAAAGAGGACCTGTCATGTCTGTTGTGGTCACCGGGAGGTTTCCATTCCTTGTAACAGCAATAAATGTTAAGAAAAATGCCAAAATGAGAATTCTGGTGCCGAAACCGATACCGAAAATTCAGAATGCATGCGGCCGAAAACCGAACCGAAGCGTCTGTATGTGGGGGTGGGGAGGATCCAATTTATTTTTGTATTTTGTTTCTACTTTCATGTATATTTTTATTTATCTTTTTTAACTTCTGATTTTATTCCCATCACAGAGGACCCAACAGTCCCCCATGTGATAGCATATGAGTGACAGGTCCTCTTTGTAGGGGGGAGGGAGCGGGGCGTGCACACACACAGACACAGAGGGGAGAGCGGGGCACACACACACACACATGGGGGAGGGGAGCGGGGGGGCGATGGGGCTCCCTCATTGGCTGGCACTATAGATCAGTGTTGGTTTTTAAATGCAATTTCCGGCTTTTTTCTCCATTACAGCTCACAGAATTAGCTGTCACTTTCCCCGGAGATAAAGGAAATAGTTTCTTTTATCTCAGGAAAGAAACAAAAAGGAAACTTTGTTTCTTTCAGTTGGGGGGGGGGGGGGGGGGGGGGGGGAAGTGACAGCTGATTCTGTGAGTCATAGTGAAGAAAAAACAAAGCTGCAGTACACGGTCCCCCGTATCGGCACAAAGCCGATGGGGCTATTTTCGGCTGATGTTTCGCTGGCAGAAATTTCGGTGCATCTCTAGAAAAATGTAAAGCCACAGTGTAAAAAAATAAAAATGAAAAGTGTCTAAAAAGGTGAATGCGTGTGTCCGTCTGTCCCACACGCATGCAAATCGCGATCGTCCCACATATGGAGGTATCACACGATCATCAGACCACGGGCAGTAACTCGAAGCGCACCTCTGCTGTGCATTGATATCCCGTGAAGGGTTTAAAGCGTGACATGTTTGGTATCTATTTACTCGGCGCAACATCATCTTTAATATTTTACAAATAAAACTGGGTTATGGTTTTTTTTTTTTTTTTTTAACAATAAAAGTTAAAAAAAAACAAAAAAAACAAAAACAACTATTTCCGCCCCAAAGAAATTGCATTTGAAAAACCGCTGTGTACATACTAAGAAAGAAAAAATCTCCCACCAATTTATTCTCTAGGGCCTCCACTTTAACAAAAAACAAAAAAACAAAACCATAACATTTGGGGGTTTGAAGACATTTTCTACCAAAAAAAAAAAAAAATTACACAGATTTGAAGTAAATGAAAAGTGCCAAAAAATTGCTGAAGTTTAAAATAAAAAACAAAAAAAAAATGGAGTCATCAGCAACAAACACTGAAAGATTTTTATGATAAATTTTAAATTTCTGTTTAGCTTTTTATTTTCTAGCCGTGACATTCGCAACACTAATTACTAATATGGTGGAATTGGCCTCCTACTTCTACAACACCTACACTGAGAACGATCGATAACCCAGAAAACATTCGACTGAGCAGACATCAGTGCAGTCCCAGAGTCCTTCGAGCTGGAAGATAAAGACCCCCCACCTAGGACCCTCCCCATCACGATTACTGATGGACAAAGACAGGGAATGGCCGGATCCTCCATTGTGTCCGGAGCTCGGGGGGGAGGGGCGGGGTGTAACAACAGAACACAGCAGTGACATTTGTAGGACAGAGGAATCCAGCCGACTCGCTCCGAATGTCCGTCTCCCCTCCATCCTCCGAGGTCACAGACAACGCTGCAGAGAACAATGAGCGCCCTGATCTCCAGGCGTTCGGCCCAGCGGGGTCAGAGATCGATCGTTCTTCCTATACAGGGCCAGAGAGGACCGCACTCGGCTCCGGTTCGATGTGTTTTATTTCACTTCAGACAGCAGAACACATGAATAGGACGCAATTCTATGGAGCCCGGCCACATACATGAAGAGTCCTGCGCGGGGTTCCCCTTTAATACTGCAATGCGGAGCGCCACGCCCTAAAGAACTGACAGCATCGAATTAATGGAAGATCAGCGAACGTCGAGACACGGACAGTGAAATTACCACCCCCCACGGGATGTCTGTGGAGAGATTTTCATTAAAAGCTGGATGAAATTTTGGGTCAGTTACAGGAGACGCCCAGAGACCGCGGACACACGGCGCCGGAGACGCCCAGAGACCGCGGACACACGGCGCCGGAGACCCCCAGAGACCGCGGACACACGGCGCCGGAGACCCCCAGAGACCGCGGACACACGGCGCCGGAGACCCCCAGAGACCGCGGACACACGGCGCCGGAGACACCCAGAGACCGCGGACATAGTACAGGAGATAGAGAGAAAACAGGTGGCGCACACAGTGCATTATCCAGGGTTTATTGTGCGCCTCCTGTTCTCTCTCTATCTAGTGGCTGATCTCCCCGTCTGAGGAGGGCGGCACCCCTGAAGCATTTCCTTTGGTTGTCGCTGTCCTGGTACTCTTGGCTTCCCTTTTGGCTGTGCATATCCTGAGGCGCTGGAGAGTACATACGATAGCGCAGGAGACGGTCAGAGACCGCGGACACGGCACAGGAGACGGTCAGAGACCGCGGACACGGCACAGGAGACGGTCAGAGACCGCGGACACGGCACAGGAGACGGTCAGAGACCGCGGACACGGCACAGGAGACGGTCAGAGACCGCGGACACGGCACAGGAGACGGTCAGAGACCGCGGACACGGCACAGGAGACGGTCAGAGACCGCGGACACGGCACAGGAGACGGTCAGAGACCGCGGACACGGCACAGGAGACGGTCAGAGACCGCGGACACGGCACAGGAGACGGTCAGAGACCGCGGACACGGCACAGGAGACGGTCAGAGACCGCGGACACGGCACAGGAGACGGTCAGAGACCGCGGACACGGCACAGGAGACGGTCAGAGACCGCGGACACGGCACAGGAGACGGTCAGAGACCGCGGACACGGCACAGGAGACGACCAGAGACCGCGGACACGGTACAGGAGACGACCAGAGACCGCGGACACGGTACAGGAGATGACCAGAGACTGCGGACACAGTACAGGAGATGACCAGAGACTGCGGACACAGTACAGGAGATGACCAGAGACTGCAGACACAGTACAGGAGATGACCAGAGACTGCGGACACAGTACAGGAGATGACCAGAGACTGCGGACACAGTACAGGAGATGACCAGAGACTGCGGACACAGTACAGGAGATGACCAGAGACTGCGGACACGATAGAGAAGACATTCTATTATCGGAGTTCCGCTCCTTCCCGGTCTGTGTTTCTCCCGGAGATCTCCCTCTAGTGGTGGCCGCCAGGCGGGAGGTACGGAGCCTATAGCGCCCCCTGTGTCCGGAGGGCGAGTCAGCCCTGTGAGGCTGAACATCCGGGAATCAGTGTGCGGCTCTTCCCGGCCCCCTCCCCCCAGCTCACCCTTCAGCGCGCTCCTCTCCACCAGCACGGTGTGGACTTGCGGCTCGGACAGGAACTTCCTCATCTGCTCCAGGGCGCTCTTCTCGTCCAGCGCCGACTCCAGCGCGGCCGGGGCTTCCCCGCCATCCTCCAGCAGCAGCGGCACCAACTTCCGGATATATTTCTGCAGCACCGACGGGTCCGCCACGTTCTGCACCGCCGACACTTCCAGGTTCCCCCCCGCACTGTCCTCCGCTCCGCCCGGGTCCGCCATGACTGCTCTGTCCGCCGATTACCGGGAGACTGACAGGGAGAGGGCGCGGACTGACACACACACAGGACGGGGAGGGGCCGGGCCTGTGAAGGGGAGGGGGGAGAGGCCGGGAGGACGAATCGGAAAAAGGAGAGGAGGGGCAGGACATGTGAAGGGGAGGAGAAAATAGCGGCTGGACAAATGGGAAGGAGGGAGAGGAGAAGGGGGAAGGCCGAATTGACAGGAGAGGAGGAGGGGCCAAGTCACTGAGAAGCGGAGGATGCTGGGAGTGTAGTTCTGTCAGACTTTTCCGGGCAAGCCTTGAATGGGAAGTGGACTACAAATCCCGGCATGCACCGCGTCTGCCGCAGCATTACACAGCAGTATGGAGAAGGGAGGAGCCGCTCCTCTTATTGTCCGTGTGCCACGCCCCGACTCCTTCCTATTGTCTATGTCACCCTATCCCGGTACACCGGACCTTTCCACGGAGCCACACCCCTTCTCCGTCCCTGCATAGTCATGGCGTATGTCACCGCTTCCCAGCCCCGCCCATGGGCACGGTGCCACACCCCTTCTCCAACTCGTCCTAGGATCAAAGCTTCCCAGCCCCGCCTATTTGCACGTTGCCACACCCATTCTCCGTCTTTTTCTATGGTCACTTCCCAGCCCCGCCCACGGTGCCACACCCATTCTCTCCCTATGGGCGCGACTTCCCAGCCCCGCCCATGGGCACGGTGCCACACCCCTTCTTCTACCCCCATGTTTCCACGCCCAGCACGTCATCAATGCGCTTTTTTTGCTCCGCACACACAGGAGACAGCCCTCCATGCAACACAAATGCCAGCGTGAGGCCTGCCTTGTGTATGCCCGGGAGTGACGTCATCGTGGCTCCGGCAGTATGAATGTCAGTGAGGGCTGCCACCTGGGAGTGACGTCATCGCAGCTCCAGCCATTCATACTGCTAGAGCCGCGATGACGTCACTCTCTCGGCTGCCAAATGTTGGCCTTCCTGTACGCCATCTCCCAGAGCTTTCGCTTCCTTGTTGCGTCACAGGAGAGGGCGTGTTCACCACTCTGGACCACACCTCCCTCATTATAATACTACCTCCCACCCACTTGCTATACAATCTGATTGTACAATCCCCTGTAGCTCTCCCATTGGCCGTGTAGTACGAGATCCATGGATTGGATTGGTTGGATCCTCTTATTCCACAATGCTGGTAAATCGACAGGCAATTGTACAGATTGTGAAGTGTATGGCCCTCTATACAGAGGAGGGAGTGGGCGGAGACACCTAGTGGGTGGAGACACGTAGTGGGCAGGCCCCATTCCCGCCTGCGTTTGTTTTGGCGCGTTTTCACTCGTCGCGGATTGGGCCGTCCATTCATTGGAATTCAGCGATTGCCCCGGAGATATGAAATGTCGTTACACCTCAGTATGGCGGAGGAACATGTGACCAAAAGATCGACCAATACAGAAGCAGACGACTTTGCGTCATTCTCAAACCTTCCGGCCCGTATATCAGGAGAATGGAATTGGTTCCTCTATATATGGAGGTGAGGGTGGAGTCACGCCGCGTCCTGAAGAAGCTCTCATGATTACAGCAAAACACGATGACGTCATCACGGCATGACGTCACGTGGCCACGCCCCCACAATTGGTGTATACAGTAGCGGGGCCTGTCTGGTGTGCCTCGGGCGGGAGCCGGACGAGGTTCAAGCGGCACCTGGAAGGACTTGCAGCCCAGCAATAGCAGCCAGGACTGTCCGGGGCGGGATGTACAACGAGGGTGAAACATTGGGGGAGGGGGAGCCGCACAGCGGGACAGACGGCCGGAAGTGGCGAGATCTGCTGGTCTGATGGAACCTGTTCACCCGTCTCCTGTCCGCTAACCCCTCCCTAGACCCACCTCAATACGGACCGCACTCCCCTCCCTAGACCCACCTCAATACGGACCGCACTCCCCTCCCTAGACCCACCTCAATACGGACCGCACTCCCCTCCAATACGGACCGCACTCCCCTCCGGTACGGACCGCACTCCCCTCCGGTACGGACCGCACTCCCCTCCCTAGACCCACCTCAATACGGACTGCACTCCCCTCCAATACGGACCGCACTCCCCTCCCTAGACCCACCTCAATACGGACCGCACTCCCCTCCCTAGACCCACCTCAATACGGACCGCACTCCCCTCCGGTACGGACTACACGCCCCTCCGATACGGACCGCACTCCCCTCCGGGAACGGACCGCACTCCCCTCCGGTACGGACTGCACACCCCTCCGATACGGACCGCACTCCCCTCCGGTACGGACCACACTCCCCTCCGGTACGGACCGCACTCCCCTCCCTAGACCCACCTCAATATGGACCGTACTCCCCTCCGGTACGGACTGCATGCCCCTCCGGTACGGACCGCACTCCCCTCCCTAGACCCACCTCAATATGGACTGCACTCCCCTCCGGTACGGACCGCACTCCCCTCCGGTACGGACCGCACTCCCCTCCGGTACGGACCGCACTCCCCTCCCTAGACCCACCTCAATATGGACCGTACTCCCCTCCGGTACGGACTGCATGCCCCTCCGGTACGGACCGCACTCCCCTCCCTAGACCCACCTCAATATGGACCGCACTCCCCTCCGGTACGGACCGCACTCCCCTCCGGTACGGACCGCACTCCCCTCCCTAGACCCACCTCAATATGGACCGTACTCCCCTCCGGTACGGACTGCACTCCCCTCCAATAAGGACTGCACGCCCCTCCGATACAAAACGCAGTCCCCTCCAGTTCCCTGGTCTCCTCCCATACCCATCTCCAGGACTTATCCAGGGCGTCACCCATCCTCTGGAACTCACTACCCCAATTCATCAGACTGTCACCTACCCTCCTCTCCTTTAGGCGCACCCTGAAAACCCATCTCTTCAGGGAAGTCTACCCCACCCTCACCTAACTGCCGATCTCCTCCCACCACTCCATCCCCCACAGCCATTTCCTCCTGTATCACTCTCCCCTCCCTCCTAGATTGTCAGCTCCCAGGATCAGGGCCCTCGCACCCCTCGTGTATTGTATTGTCTCATGTTCTGTCCCCACTATAATGTACAGCGCTGAGTGTAGCAAACTAGCTCATCAGAGTTGGACGCGGAGTTCCCCTTTTTCTTTTCTTTTGGTGGAGGTATTCCTCAGCCTTCATTCCCTACCCCCTCCCTTCCTGAGAGGCAAACTTATCTCCTGACAGTTGGGGGGGGGGGGGGGTCAGCCCAGGTTAAGACCTCCTGAGTCCGGTGCCAGGCCGTCTGCGAGAGTGTAACCTTCGTCACCCATCATAACACAGATGAGGCAGCTTCTCCTGGACTTGGAACCTCAGAAAACTGACCAGCAGTTAATTGAACATTCCTCAGGTCAACTGTATGTTTCATATCATGGAGGATGAAGCTGTTAGTTTTAATTCAGAGTTCCCCTGACCCCTCCAAAAACAGGGAAGGTGCCAGTGTTCAGAGCTGCCCCCCCTTGAAAGGGATTTTTAAAAAGGACAGGCTGCAAGCTGAGCTACACCCATCTCCTGAACTTAACATCCTAACAAGAGGAGATCAAAGATCCTTCCAGCTCTGCAATGTGGATCTACTACAAACCCAGGCGAAGGGCAAGTGACTGAACCCTGTAACTTCCTTCCTAATTATCTCTTTGCTGTATCTTTATATACATATTTGTGTGACATCTCTTTGGAAATATTTTATTGCACCTGTTTGACTCTTTTAGTAATAAATCTTTCTTTCTGAAAGTGTTAAACTGTTTTTAAGCGCTTACCTGCAATTCACGAATTCCTGCCTTCTGAAGAGACGCTACTGTGTTTGTTTAATCCTCTGCCCAATCGGCCTGCGGTGACCGTATTGGACAGACGACTTTTCAGTCATTATAGTGTATATTTGATAACGGGAGTTTCCCCGTCTCCGACAAAAGACGGTGGTGGCAGTAGAGGGTTAGTGGCGGTATTAACCCGACCCGGTAACAAGCGCATTCAGGCTGCAGGCACCGATTGTAGACCATTAGCTGGGAAATCGCTGTGTTGGGTGCAGCTGGGTGGGGCCTTGTTACGAGCGTCACACCGCGGTTTTGGATCGGCCGGCCCTTCGGTCACGAGTTTGGTGAGAAGGTCTGAGGTCTGACACCGTGGGCGTGACGTATTACTGTTAGTCGCGGTCGTGCGATTGTCGCATGTTGGTGGCGGCGACCGTGGATCCGTGACACTGAGCATACCGGCCACTATATAAATACTGTATAATAATAAAAGAAAAAATACAGACCTCAGTCCCTTCCACCACGGACCGCACTCCCCCTCCACCACGGACCGCACTCCCCCTCCAACACGGACCGCACTCCCCCTCCGGTACGGACCGCACTCCCCCTCCACCACGGACCGCACTCCCCCTCCACCACGGACCGCACTCCCCCTCCAACACGGACCGCACTCCCCCTCCAACACGGACCGCACTCCCCCTCCACCACGGACCGCACTCCCCCTCCACCACGGACCGCACTCCCCCTCCAACACAGACCGCACTCGCGGGTCACAGAACCACACATGGAATCCGGGGTCGCGGGTCACAGAACCACACACGGAATCCGGGGTCGCGGGTCACAGAACCACACACGGAATCCGGGGTCGCGGGTCACAGAACAACACACGGAATCCGGGGTCGCGGGTCACAGAACCACACACGGAATCCGGGGTCGCGGGTCACAGAACCACACACGGAATCCGGGGTCGCGGGTCACAGAACCACACACGGAATCCGGGGTCGCGGGTCACAGAACAACACACGGAATCCGGGGTCGCGGGTAGTCCGTTCTGTCACATGGCCGGTCTGGGTTCTGAAAAGATCCAGTTCACGTGGTTGGGATCCATACAGATGATTGGACTGTCAGCCTCTCCATGAGACACAGCCCAGCAGTCCAGTGAGCACTGGAGGGGCAGAGCTGAGAGCCGAAACCCGACACTCACCGCTCTCTGCAGCGTGAGGACGTCATCGGCTTGATGGTACCCAGCCTCCCAGATCAACCAATGTGCAGATCAACCGCTGGGCGGATCAGAACGGCCATTTATCCAGTCCTGTGCCTGACCACGTGATGCCGAGCCTCCATGATTGAATGAAAGGGGCGGGGCCAGGGAAAGTCAGGATGGGGAGGAAAGTGTTTGATGATGCTGAATGTCTTCCAGCCAGGAAATGGGCTCCGACTTGCTGCTGCTTCTCGGTGTGTGGTGACAACAGAGTCCAGAATCCTTTCAATAGTATATTTATCGGACCAAAAAGGGGATCAAAGAGAAGTTCATTGTGAGGATTCCTGTACACAAGGAGGAGGAGTCTGTGCAGCTTCTCCTATTCATTGCCCCTCCCCCCAATCTACATATATCAGGTATAGTAGACGCTCCCGGCTCCCAGATGATGGCATTTATTTCAGGTCCTTATATATTACCATCAATGTACTCCGCACTTTACATATATATTGTATATTCCCATCAGGCCCCGCCCCCGAGGAGCGTACAATCTAAGGTCCCTAAATCATTCATACATACACATACTAGGGACAATATAGACAGGAGCCAATTAACCTACCAGCATGTCTTTGGAGTGTGGGAGGAAACCGGAGTACCCAGAGGAAACCCACGCAGTCACAGGGAGAACATGCAAACTCCAGGCAGGTGGTGCCATGGTTGGGATTTTAATGGATGACCCTAGTGGTGCCAGGCACAGAAGGAAACCGGAATACCCAAAGGAAACCTACACAGGCACAGGGAGAACATGAAAACTCCAGGCAGGTGTGACGGGAGTGACTTTGGGTGGGGGGCCCATGGAACACAGCTCACTTTGGGTGGGGGGCCCATGGACCACAGCTCACTTTGGGTGGGGGGCCCATGGAACACAGCTCACTTTGGGTGGGGGGCCCATGGACCACAGCTCACTTTGGGTGGGGGGCCCATGGAACACAGCCCCCTTTGGAGGGGTGGGGAGACCCGTCTCAGCTCCCCATATCCCTCCTATGTGTAAGTCCCCCTGTGCCTGTTAGGGGTACAGGGTGATCTGTCCTAATATTGGGGGGGGGGTTTGTGGATTGTTTGGTGTCATGTGGTTGCATCCCATTGTTCTATTGTGTGTCTGGCTTGGGAGCAAACTATTATGGGATGTATGTGTTTGTGTATTGGCTTGGGGGGGGGGGTCTCCAGCAGCCCTCCCTCCTGATGGCACTGTCTGTTGGTGTGTCTCGTTACTAAATGTAGATTGCCCCGCCCTGTGTCATTATGCAGAGAGGGGGGATTGCCCCGCCCTGTGTCATTATGCAGGGAGGGTAGACTGCCCGCCCTGTGTCATTATGCAGAGAGGGGGGGATTGCCCCGCCCTGTGTCATTATGCAGAGAGGGGGGATTGCCCCGCCCTGTGTCATTATGCAGGGAGGGGGGATTGCCCCGCCCTATGTCATTATGCAGGGAGGGGGGGTTGCCCCGCCCTATGTCATTATGCAGGGAGGGGGAGATTGCCCCGCCCTATGTCATTATGCAGGGAGGGTGGGTTGGCCCGCCCTGTCATTATGCAGAGAGGGGAGATTGCCCCGCCCTGTGTCATTATGCAGGGAGGGGGGTTGCCCTGAGTGTATATATCTTGTATCTGTGTTCAAATAAACAAGTCTACTTTCTGGTTTACTTCAAGTCTGGTGTCATCTAGTCTTGTATGGTCTCTGTGGTGTCAGTGGTCGGTGTTCGGACAGATTGGTGTCGTCTAGTCTTGTATGGTCAGCGGTGGTGTCAGTGGTCGGTGTTCAGACAGACTGGTGTCGTCTAGTCTTGTATGGTCGGTGGTGGTGTCAGTGGTTGGTGTTCGGACAGACTGGTGTCGTCTAGTCTTGTATGGTCAGCGGTGGTGTCAGTGGTTGGTGTTCGGACAGATTGGTGTCGTCTAGTCTTGTATGGTCAGCGGTGGTGTCAGTGGTCGGTGTTCAGACAGACTGGTGTCGTCTAGTCTTGTATGGTCGGTGGTGGTGTCAGTGGTTGGTGTTCGGACAGACTGGTGTCGTCTAGTCTTGTATGGTCAGCGGTGGTGTCAGTGGTTGGTGTTCGGACAGACTGGTGTCGTCTAGTCTTGTATGGTCAGCGGTGGTGTCAGTGGTCGGTGTTCGGACAGATTGGTGGCGTCTAGTCTTGTATGGTCAGCGGTGGTGTCAGTGGTCGGTGTTCGGACAGAGTGGTGTCGTCTAGTCTTGTATGGTCTCTGTGGTGTCAGTGGTCGGTGTTCGGACAGAAGGGTGTCGCCTAGTCCTGTATGGTCAGCGGTGTCAGTGGTCGGTGTTCGGACAGATTGGTGTCGTCTAGTCCTGTATGGTCAGCGGTGGTGTCAGTGGTCGGTGTTTGGACAGATTGGTGTCGTCTAGTCTTGTATGGTCAGCGGTGGTGTCAGTGGTCGGTGTTTGGACAGATTGGTGTCGTCTAGTCTTGTATGGTCAGCGGTGGTGTCAGTGGTCGGTGTTCGGACAGATTGGTGTCGTCTAGTCTTGTATGGTCAGCGGTGGTGTCAGTGGTCGGTGTTCGGACAGATTGGTGTCATCTAGTCTTGTATGGTCAGCGGTGGTGTCAGTGGTCGGTGTTCGGACAGATTGGTGTCGTCTAGTCTTGTATGGTCAGCGGTGGTGTCAGTGGTCAGTGATCGGACAGATTGGTGTCGTCTAGTCTTGTATGGTCTCTGTGGTGTCAGTGGTCGGTGTTCGGACAGATTGGTGTCGTCTAGTCTTGTATGGTCAGCGGTGGTGTCAGTGGTCAGTGATCGGACAGATTGGTATTCTAACGGAAGTACCCAAGTGGGGTCGGTTCCGTTACAAGGTGGTGCTGTGGTTGGGACATACTAGGGCCAATGTAGACAGGATCCAATTCACCTACTAGCATGGTCTTTGGAGCGTGGGAGGAAACCCACACAGGCACAGGGAGAACATGCAAACTCCAGGCAGGTGGTGCCGCGGTTGGGATTTGAAGCAACGACCCGAGTACTGCCAGGTGGAAGTGCTAACCACTCAGCCACTGTGCTGCCCAATGGTATGATACGCTTTACTGCGCCAAAGCTTTGGCGAGCCAGCCAGGTGGCCTGTGGTTGGCCAAAACATTGGTGCAAAAAGGCTGGTTATCCCATCATCCTTGTCCGCCCATCGAGCGCCCATCATACCTCTTGCTGCAGTAGTTGTTGGTGGAGCACCGAGGCATTTATACATAACGCCCCTCCCCCCCACAATATAAACACGTATGACAACCCTCCTCCTCACTTTACAAGTTGTCAGGAACTCAGCCGCCATTTTGAAAGTCATGTCCTTTATTGAGTCCAAATAATACACCAATAGTTCTGAGAACGATCCAACAGCACATTAAATATTAAGTGCTTCAACTGTCATTATACAGAAAGTCTGAACAAGGAAAAAAAAAAAAAAAAAAGTCCGAGAAGAGAGTGGAAATCTTTTGCGTGGTAGGAGGCGGCCGGGACAATCCAGTCGTTGCTCAGCGATATCTGAGGTGTGGGGCGTACAGCACAGGTGACTCGGGGGTTTTTTTTTTTTTTTTTTTCTTTCTTTTTTTTTTTGTGTGTTTTTTTTGTTTTTTGCTTTAAACCGCACGGCGTGTTTATAAAGAAAATAAGCCTATTCGTTCTGCGCAAAACTGCGATTTGTACACGGGAAGATTTTGTACAAAATATGAAGTCTAAAGATTTATTACTTATTACCATAAAACAAAGTACAAGGTATGTACAATATTAAAATGAAGCCAAACTACAGCCACGCTAAAAAGACCCTCGTCATAGTACTGCGGCCATTCCTGATGGACAAACTGCGGGAAAAGGTGCCATCAACTTTATCGAGAAAAACAATCACCCAAAAAAAAAAATAAAATTTACCATTTTCTTTCAGTCTGCTGACATACAAGTTGGGTAATATCCACATCATAGAACGTTTTATTTAGTAAAAAAAAAAAAAATAATAATTTTTACCATTTTCTTTCAGTCTGCTGACATACAAGTTTACAAGTTGGGTATTATCTACCATAGAACGTTTTATTGAGTAGTAAAAAAAAAAAAAAAAAAAAAATTTTTTTACCATTTTCTTTCAGTCTGCTAACGTATAAGTTGGGTAATATCCACATCACAGAACGTTTTATTGAGGAATAGTAAAAAAAACAAAAAAAAATTTACCATTTTCTTTCAGTCTGCTAACGTATATGTTGGGTAATATCCACACCACAGAACATTTTATTGAGGAATAGTAAAAAAAAAAAAAAATTTACCATTTTCTTTCAGTCTGCTGACATACAAGTTGGGTATTATCTACACCCTAGAACGTTTTGAGTAGTAAAAAAAAAAAAAAATAAAACAAAATTTTTTTTTTTACCATTTTCTTTCAGTCTGCTAACGTATATGTTGGGTAATATCCACATCACAGAACGTTTTATTGAGGAATAGTAAAAAAAAAAAAAAAAATTTTACCATTTTCTTTCAGTCTGCTAACGTATATGTTGGGTAATATCCACATCACAGAACGTTTTATTGAGGAATAGTAAAAAAAAAAAAAAAAAAAATTACCATTTT
>NW_028321277.1:0-7500 GCF_062004578.1 Staurois parvus | reverse complement strand
AGGAAGGAAAAGGAGGGGAGTGAAAGAAACCTGGCAAGTAGGTAGTGAAGGAAGTAAGGAAGGATAGATGGAAGGAAGGAAAGACGGAGATGAGAAAGGAATTAAGGAAGAAAGGAAGGAAGGAAGGAAGGAAGGAAGGAAGGAAGGAAGGAAGGAAGGAAGGGAAAGGATGGGAGTTTAGGGATGCTGGCAATTAAGTAGGGAAGGAAGGAAGGATGAAAGGAAGGAAGGAAGAATGCCAGGAAGGAAAGGAAGGAAGGAAAAAATGAGGGAAGGCAGAAAGGAAGGAAGGAAGGAAGGAAAGTAGGAAGGAAAAAAGGAAGGAAGGGAATAAAGGAATGGAAAGGAGGGGAGTGAAGGGAAGCTGGCAAGTAAGTAAAGAAGGAAGGAAGGGAGGAAGGAAAAAAGGAAGGAAAAAAGGAAGGAAGGAAGGAAAAAAGGAAGGAAGGAAGGAAGGAAAGGAGTGGAGGAAAGGAAGGAAGGAATGAGGGAGGGAAAAAAAAAGGATAGAAGGGTAAAGATGGAAAGGAAGGTAGGGATGAAGAAAGAATAGAAGGAAATCGTGATGGAGAGGGGGGAAGGAAGGAAAGAAGAGAGGAAAGATTGTAGGGATGGAAGTGAAGGAAAGGAAGAAACTTTTTAATGTATTGATCTTTAGTGTAGAGATCTTCGTTCTTGTCCCCACCCAAAATAAGAGCCGTCTGCAAACTGAAATTTCCAACCGAAAGCTTTCAGTAGATCAATTCAATTATTTTAACACCAGTGTTCAATCAAAATAAATCCAATCTGAAATCATTGGCACAGCAAGTAAGTCAATTCCAAATGAGCCATGTCATATTCTTTAAACAGCACTGCAAGTGTCAAGCTTGAAAGTGTCAAGATCATTTATCTTCCTTTCTTAAATCCATTACTCTCTCCTCTGCCAAAGCCAGTTTACCTCATTTCCTACACTATCTGCTTTTTTTTTTTATTTTTCAGCATTTTCTTGCCACCGCTTTGTAAGAAAAACCGCTTCGGCTGTGCTGTGATTTTCCTTGTTTTAGAATCGGCTGTTTTTGTGCTCTGCTCAGATGGAATTTCTTCTCCAGCCTAGCGAGACCAGAACAAGGGATTGTACTTACAACTGAGTGGCATTGGTCTTTTTCATAGACTCTGGAGCTTTGTCTGAATTTGCTATAATGTGTTTAAGCATTCTACTTTATGTGATGCAGGTTAAGCTGTTCCAAAGCCCGCTCATGATCGGTAGAGCATCTTCATCTATCAATCTTTGTGGGACTCGTCCTAAATCACCATGCGCTTCTTGATTCCAAAGTGTGGGAAGACACAAGGGTCTTCCTAGAAAGAGGTGGAGATCACACATAAGGTGTTTCAGCAAACATCTAGCATCCCTTTCAGCAAGGTGTTTGATGGACACAAACATGACAACAAATCAGAAGGCTTCACAATGACGCGCAATAGATGTTGAAGCAAAGCATTTTTATTTTCTTCCCTCGCATGAAAAAATGCCAGATTTAACTGATTCACTTAGCTTTGTATCAACATCTAGACGGATTAGCACAGGTTCAGTAGGACGTGCACGTTCACATTCTAGAGGCATCTTGGAATTCAGATTCCTGTCGTACATCAGAATTTGAAGGTAGTGCATGTAACTGATCTTCTATCTTGTCCCCACCCAAAATAAGTGCAGTTTGCACATTTTCCAACCGAAAGTAATATTAATTCAAATATTTTAACCCATGCTCCCAGAACACCAGTGTTCGTTGCTCACTGGTTCAATCATAATAAATCCAATCTGCAATCATTGGCACAGCAAGTAAGTCAATTCCAAATGAGCCATGTCATGATCTCTAAACAACACTGGAAGATTTCAAGCTTGAAAGTGTCAAGATCATTCATCTTTCCTTTTCTTAAATCCATTACACTCTCCTCTGCCAAAGGCAGTTTACCCATTTTCCTACACTATCTGCTTTATTTTATTTTTCAGCATTTTCTTTCTCGCTTTGAAAAAAAAAACCCGCTTCGGCTGTGCTGTGATTTTCTGTGTTTGAGAATCTGCTGTTTTCGTACTCTGCTCAGAGTGGAATTTCTTCTTCAGCATGACGAGACCACAACAAGGGATGTACTCGCAACTGTAATTGCGATGCAGGTTCTGCTGTTCGAAAGCCCGCTCATGATCTGTGATCGATAGAGCATCTTCATCTATCAATCTTTGTTGAACTCCATCACCATGCTCTTCATGATTCGAAAGTGTGGGAAGACACAAGGGTCTTCCTAGAAAGAGGTGGAGATCATACACATAAGGTGTTTCATCATGAGCTACCATATCTAGCAACCCTTTCAGCACGGTGTTTGGTGGACACAAATATGCTTCACAATGCCGCGCAATAGATGTAGAAGCAAAACAGTTTTACTTTTGCCCTCACATGAAAACATGCAAGTTTTAACTGATTTATTTAGCTTTGTATCAACATCCAGACGGATTCGCACATGTTAAGTAAGATCTACACGTTCAAATTCTAACAGCATCTTGGAAAGAGTGGCTGAGAAAACCAAGGTTAGGCTTTTTTCTGGAATGTGGGCTAGGATCTCCTGCAGCTGCTCAGCAAAAGTGTTTCTGCTTCATCAAAAATGACACACTGCGTAACTTCAGATTAAGGTCCGTGCATCAGACGGCCATGTGTAATAATGATTATATAAGCATTTTCATTTAGTGCAAGAATCTTGCACCTTGTCCTCGCCTAAAATAAGAGCAGTCTGCAAACCAGTAAGCTGCTCACTGGTTCAATCCACTCCAATCTGCTCCATCAGATTAGACTGTAAGCGGCAGAAGGCTAAGAGTAGCTAAAGTGTAGCATCTTTTTTTGGAGAATGAAAGTGTAAAGGAAAAATGACAAAAGTCTTTGCACAGAAAATAGAAATTCCTGACTTCCTTCCGCCCTTTTTCTTTCCTTCGTTCCATCCTTCTTTCATTCTCCTTACTTCACACAAGACACCTAGAAAGAGGTGGAGATCACACATAAGATGTTTCAGTGTGAGCCACCATATCTAGCATCCCTTTCAACAAGGTGTTTGGTGGACAAAAAACATGACAACAAATCTGAAGGCTTCACAATGCCGCGCAAAAGATGTAGAAGCAAAGCCGTTTTTTTTTCTTCCCTCGCATGAAAAAAAAAACAGATTTAACTGATTCACTTAGCTTTGTATCAACATCTAGACGGATTAGCACAGGTTCAGTAAGACGTGCACCTTCACTTTCTAGCAGCATCTTGGAAAGAGTGGCTGAGAAAACCAAAGGTAAGCTATTTTCTGGAATGCAGGCTAGGATCTCATGCAGATGCTTAACAAACGTTTGTCTGCTTCATCATAAACGACATACTCCACACTGCGTAACTTCAGATTTCTGCCGTGCATCAGAATTTTAAGGTAGTGCAGGTAACTGATCTTCTATCTTGTCCCCACGAAAAATAAGTGCAGTTTGCAAATTTTCCAAACGAAAGTAATATTAATTCAAATATTTTAACCAATGCTTCCAGAACACCAGTGTTCTTTGCTCACTGGTTCAATCATAATAAATCCAATCTGCAATCAAAGGCACAGCAAGTAAGTCAAATCCAAATGAGCCATGTCATGATCTATAAACAAACACTGGAAGTGTCAAGCTTGAAAGTATCAAGATCATTCATCTTTCCTTTTCTTATTTCCATTACACTCTCCTCTGCCAAAGACTGTTTACCTCATTTCCAGCACTATCTGCTTTATTTTATTTTTCTGCATTTTTTCCCGCTTTGAAAAAAAATCCGCTTCGGCTGTGCTTTGATTTTCTGTGTTTGAGAATCTGCTGTTTTCGTTCTCTGCTCAGAGTGGTATTTCTTCTCCAGCATGGCGAGATAAGAACAAGGGATGTACTCGCAACTGTAATTGCGATGCTGGTTCTGCTGTTCTAAAGCACGCTCACGATCCGTGATCCATACAGCATCTTCATCTATCAATCTTTGTGGGACTCGTCCTAAATCACCATGCACTTCTTGATTCCAAAGTGTGCGAAGACACAAGGGTCTTCCTAGAAAGAGGTGGAGATCACACATAAGGTGTTTCAGTGTGAGCCACCATATCTAGCATCCCTTTCAACAAGGTGTTTGGTGGACACAAACATGACAACAAATCTGAAGGCTTCACAATGCCGCGCAACAGATGTAGAAGCAAAGCAGTTTTATTTTCTTCCCTCGCATGAAAAATAAACAGATTTAACTGATTCACTTAGCTTTGTATCAACATCTAGACAGATTAGCACAGGTTAAGTAAGACGTGCACGTTCACTTTCTAGCAGCATCTTTGAAAGATTGGCTGAGAAAACCAAGGGTAGGCTTTTATCTGTAATGCGGGCTAGGATCTCATGCATCAGCACTGCAAACGTTTGTCTGCTTCATCATAAACGACATACTCCACACTGCGTAACTTCAGATTCCTGTCGTGCATTAGAATTTTAAGTTAGTGCAGGTAACTGATCTTCTATCTTTTCCCCACCCAAAATAAGCAAATTTTCCAACCGAAAGTAATATTAATTCAAATATTTTAACGCCTGCTCCCAGAACACCAGTGTTCGTTGCTCTCTGGTTCAATCATAATAAATCCAATCTGCAATCATTGGCACAGCAAGTAAATCAATTCCAAATGAGCCATGTCATGATCTCTAACCAACACTGTAAGTGTCAAGCTTGAAAGTGTCAAGATCATTCATCTTTCCTTTTCTTAAATCCATTACACTCTCCTTTGCCAAAGGCAGTTTACCTCATTTCCTGCACTATCTGCTTTATTTTATTTTTCAGCATTTACTTTCCCGCTTTGAAAAAAAAAAAACCGCTTCAAGCTGTGCTGTGATTTTCTGTGTTTGAGAATCTGCAGTTTTCGTTCGTACTCTGCTCAGAGTGGAATTTCTTTTCCAGCATGGCGAGACCATAACAAGTGATGTACGCGCAAATGTAATTGCGATGCAGGTTCTGCTGTTCTAAAGTACGCTCATGATCCGTGATCGATACAGCATCTTTATCTATCAATGTTTGTGGGACTCGTCCTAAATCACCATGCGCTTCTTGATTCCAAAGTGTGGGAAGACACAAGGGTCTTCCTAGAAAGAGGTGGAGATCATACACATAAGGTGTTTCAGCATGATCTACCATATCAAGCATTCCATTCAGCAAGGTGTTTTGTGGACACAAAAATGAATACAAATCAAAACGCT
Organism: Staurois parvus; assembly: GCF_062004578.1. Lineage (NCBI taxonomy): Eukaryota > Metazoa > Chordata > Amphibia > Anura > Ranidae > Staurois > Staurois parvus. The sequence continues at coordinate 2,261 of NW_028321277.1, read as the reverse complement.
TCACAATGCCGCACAATAGATGTAGAAGCAAAGCAGTTTTATTTTCCTCCCTCACATGAAAAAATGCCAGATTTAACTGATTTACTTCGCTTTGTATTACCATCTGGAGGGATTAGCACAGGTTCAGTAAGACGTTGCACGTTCACTTTCTAGTAGCATTCTGGTATGATTGGCTGAGAAAACCAAGGGTAGGCTATTTTCTAGAATGTGGGCTAGGATCTCATGCAGCTGCTCAGCAAACGTTTGTCTGCTTCATCATAAATGACATAATCCACACTGCGTAACTTCAGATTCCTGTCGTGCATCATAATTTTAAGGTAGTGCAGGTAACTGATCTTCTATCTTGTCCCCACCCAAAATAAGTGCAGTTTGCAAATTTTCTAACCGAAAGTAATGTTAATTTTAATATTTTAACCCATGCACCCAGAACACCAGTGTTCGTTGCTCACTGGTTCCAATCTGCAATCATTGGCACAGCAAGTAAATCAATTCCAAATGAGCCATGTCATGATCTCTAACCAACACTGGAAGTGTCAAGCTTGAAAGTGTCAAGATCATTCATCTTTCCTTTTCTTAAATCCATTACACTCTCCTCTGCCAAAGGCAGTTTACCTCATTTCCTGCACTATCTGCTTTATTTTATTTTTCAGCATTTTCTTTCCCGCTTTGAAAAAAAAAAAACCGCTTCGGCTGTGCTGTTATTTTCTGTGTTTGAGAATCTGCTATTTTCGTGCTGTACTTGCTAATGTAATTGCGATGCAGGTTCTGCTGTTCTTTAGCCCGCTCATGATCTGTGATCGATAGAGCATCTTCATCTATCAATGTTTGTTGGACTCCATCACCATGCGCTTCATGATTCGAAAGTGTGGGAAGACACAAGGGTCTTGATAGAAATAGGTGGAGATCATACACATAAGGTGTTTCATCATGAGCATCTAATATCTAGCATCTCTTTCAGCACGGTGTTTGGTGGACACAAACATGCTTCACAATGCCTCGCAATAGATGTAGAAGCAAAACAAATTTACTTTTTTCCCTCACATGAAAACATGCAAGCTTTTACTGATTCATTTAACATCCAGACGGATTCGCACATGTTCAGTAAGATCTACACGTTCAAATTCTAGCAGCATCTTGTAAAGAGTGGCTGAGAAAACCAAGGTTAGGCTATTTTCTGGAATGTGGGCAAGGATCTCCTGCAGCTGCTCAGCAAAAGTTTTTCTGCTTCATCAAAAACGACATACTCCACACTGCGAAACTTCAGATTAAGGGCCATGCATCAGACGGCCATGTGTAATAATTATTATATAAGCCTTTTCATTTAGTGCAAGAACCTGATCTTGCACCTTGTCCTCGCCCAAAATAAGAGCAGTCTGCAAACCAGTAAAATGCTCACTGGTTCAATCCATTCCAATCTGCTCCATCATATTAGACTGTCGACTTCGAGAGCGGCAGTAGGCTAAGAGTAGCTAAAGTGTAGCAGCTGTTTTTGGAGAATGAAAGTGTAAATGAAAAATGACAAAAGTCTTTGCACAGAAAATAGAAATTCCTGACTTCCTTCCGCCCTTTTTCTTTCCTTCGTTGCATCCTTCTTTCCTTCTCCTTACTTCATTTACTCTCTTCCTTCCTTCCTTTCCATTCCCTTCCATTCCCTTTCCTACATTTCCCCTACCTTCTTTTCCTTCCTTCGCTCCCTAAATATCTATCCTCCTTCCTTACTCCCACCTTTTCCTTCCTTCCTTCCTTCCTTCCTTCCTTCCTTCATTCCTTCTTGATTCGAAAGTGCGGGAAGACACAAGGGTCTTCCTTCCTTCTTTCCTTCATCCCTTCCCTCCTACCTTCTCTTCCCCTCTTTTCATTCTGCTCCCCTTCTCCTTTCCATCCTGCCCTCCCTTTCCTCCTTCCTTACAACTCTTCCCCTCCTTCCTTCCTCCCTTCTCTCTTTCGATTATTTACTCTCTTCCTTTCTTCCTTCTTCCCTCCTTAAGGAAGAAAGGCTTTGATTCCCTCCTTCGTTCATCCCTCCCCTCCTCTCCTTCATTCCTTCCATTCTTTCCTTTTTTTCCTTCTTTCCTTCCTTATTACCTTCTCTCCCTCCTTCCCTTTCTTCCTTCTTTAATTTTCTAAATTTTCTATCCTATTCTATCTTTCTTTCTTTCTTTCTTTCCTTCCTTCCTTCCTTCTTTCCTTTTTTTCGTCCTTTCTTTCCTCCTTCTTCCTCCTCTTCCTTTTTACCTCTCTTCACTACTTCTTTCTTAATT
>NW_028321276.1:25000-34845 GCF_062004578.1 Staurois parvus | reverse complement strand
TGGGTAAGGTGGAGGATTTTATGCTGGGAAGGGTAATTTGGAGGGGTTTTATCTAAAGGAAGGAAATGGGGGAATTTGTCCTAGAGAGAGTGAGGGCCCTTCTGCAGAGACACGAGGAGCCACCAACAGGGCCTGGGACCAGGAGTCCATATTGCTGTTGGAGATGTGTTGGGTTCTGGACCAAGAGTCCATATTGCTGTTGGAGTTGTGTTGGGTTCTGGGACCAAGAGTCCATATTGCTGTGGAGTTGTGTTGGGTTCTGGGACCAAGAGTCCATATTGCTGATGGAACTGTGTTGGGTTCTGGGACCAAGAGTCCATATTGCTGATGGAACTGTGTTGGGTTCTGGGACCAAGAGTCCATATTGCTGATGGAAATGTGTTGGGTTCTGGGACCAAGAGTCCATATTGCTGATGGAACTGTGTTGGGTTCTGGGACCAAGAGTCCATATTGCTGATGGAACTGTGTTGGGTTCTGGGACCAAGAGTCCATATTGCTGTTGGAGCTGTGTTGGTTCTGGGACCAAGAGTCCATATTGCTGTTGGAGCTGTGTTGGGTTCTGGGACCAAGAGTCCATATTGCTGTTGGAGTTGTGTTGGGTTCTGGGACCAAGAGTCCATATTGCTGATGGAAATGTGTTGGGTTCTGGGACCAAGAGTCTATATTGCTGATGGAACTGTGTTGGGTTCTGGGACCAAGAGTCCATATTGCTGATGGAACTGTGTTGGGTTCTGGGACCAAGAGTCCATATTGCTGATGGAACTGTGTTGGGTTCTGGGACCAAGAGTCCATATTGCTGATGGAACTGTGTTGGGTTCTGGGACCAAGAGTCCATATTGCTGATGGAAATGTGTTGTGTTCTGGAACCAAGAGTCTATATTGCTGTTGGACCTGTGTCTGGTTCTGGGACCAAGAGTCCATATTGTTGTTGGAGCTGTGTTGGGTTCTGGGACCAACTGAAGCCATATTTGATGCTTTCAGGTAAAGAACGTGAACCACATCCACCCCGTGGTGCATTTATTCGGTCAGAATGCTGATCTGAAGAGAGTAAGATTGGGTTCTATAGATGTCACCTGGCTATGGACCTGAAAAAGGTGAGGGCAGCATATGGAACCCCGGGGGTAAGGTGAGGGCAGCATATGGAACCCCTGGGGGTAAGGGGCAAAGCTGCGCAATAAGGAGGGTGGACTCGGCCGCCACCCTCACTTTGGGGAGAGTCCTGGGCAAGGCTTTTTCTTCAGTGGGAACGTGGGGTACAGCGGCACCTCCAGCACTGTATGTATGTAATGGCAAGGGGCTCTGCTGGGTCCATTGATGTTGACTCTGGGGGGATCTATTGCCACTGGAGAGGATCTATTGTTGAGGGAGGAGTCCATTGTTGCTGGGGGATCTGTTATTGCTTGAGGGGTGCTGTATATGGGATGGGATGGGTCTCTTTGCTTCCATTGTTCGTTAGGGTTGACCTATTGTTTCTGGGGGGTGTTTTCTTGCCGTTGGTCTGTTGTTCCTGGGGCAGTCTACTGTTGCTGGTGGGGGATTGATTGTTTTTTTATCTCAAGGAACTTGATCTCAGCTGCAGGGAACGTAGCTGCAGCCTTCTGATCTGTTGTTGCTGGGGGGGGTCCATTGTTGCTTAGGGTTGATCTATTGTTGCTGGGGAGTGTTTCGTTGCAGGTGGTCAGTTGTTCCTGGGGCAATCTGCTGTTGCTGATGGGGGATTGATTGTTTTCTTATCTCAAGGAACTTCATTTCAGCTGCAGGGAAAGTAGCTGCAGCCTTCTGATCTGTTGTTGCTGGTGGGGGGTCCATTGTTCCTTAGGCTTGGTCTATTGTTGCTGGGGGCGGGTGTTTCATTGCAGGGGGTCTGTTGTTCCTGGGGCGATCTACTGTTGCTGGTGGGGGGTTGATTGTTGCTGGGGAGTTCTATTGTTGGGGGGAGGGGCTATTTCCGCCTTGTATTTAGCTGTTTGTGTTCGAGGGTCACCCGTGATTGGTCACCTCATGCAGCATATGTGATATTAATAATGCGCGGTGGGAGGGTGTATCATCGGCGTGGTATGAATATTACACGGCACGCTGTGTCCAGGCGGAGCGACACCCTCGTTACACGTGTCCCGCCTGCGCCACATTAATATTCCATCAATTATAGAACATCAACACCGAGAGCCAGTTACGTGCCATTGATGTGTCCCGGAACGCCGGAACCCGCCACGTCCGAGCTCCAATAAACAGATTAATAACTACAGAGAGACATTAAATATCTATCGCAGGAAAAGACGCCGGAAAGTTCCTTTTTTAAAAATGTTATCTGTACCGATAATGATCATAATTAGCATTTCGCCGTCACTGACAGATGGATGGTTTGTAGTTCTGTGATATTAATACCATCAAACAGCCAAACCAGCCGAAATCTCATATTTACAGGTTGTGCCCACATGGAGGAAAAATATATTCGAAATGCTACAATTGTGTCCGTATTCAATATATATGTGTTACCAATTGTTTTCTTGGTGACTGTGGTCCCAGCTGCCTGGAGATCATTGACAAGATCCTCACGTGTAGTTCTGGGATGATTCCTCACTGTTCTCATGATCATTGACACTCCACGAGGGAGATCTTGCATGGTGCACCAGACCTAGGGAGACTGACACTTGTTTTGTGTTTCTTCCATTTGTGAATGATTGCACCAACTGTTGTCACCTTCTCACCAAGCTGCTTGGCCATAGTTTGGTAGCCCAGTCCAGCCTTGTGTAGGTCTACCATCTTGTCCCTGACATCCTTGGACAGCTCTTTGGTCTTTGCCATGGTGGAGAGTTTGGAATCTGATGGTTTGATGGCTCCTGTGGACAGGTGTCTTTTATACAGGTAACACAATGAGATTAGCAGCACTCCCTTTAAGAGACTGCTTCTAATCTCAGCTTGTTACCTGTATGAGAGACACCTGGGAGCCAGAAATCCTGCTGAATGATAGGGGATCCAATCCTTCTTTCCCTCATGAACATGCAGATCAGTCATCATTTGTTAGACGCATTTCTGCTGAATTTGTTGTTGTATTCTGTCTCTCAGTGTTACACCGAACATTCCATTGTTAGACCGATCGTTTCTGTGTGAGGGGCGAACATTCCATTGTTAGACCGATCATTTCTGTGTGAGGGGCGAACATTCCATTGTTAGACCGATCGTTTCTGTGTGAGGGGCGAACATTCCATTGTTAGACCAATCATTTCTGTGTGAGGGGCGAACATTCCATTGTTAGACCGATCGTTTCTGTGTGAGAGGCGACATTCCATTGTTAGACCGATCATTTCTGTGTGAGGGGCGAACATTCCATTGTTAGACCGATCGTTTCTGTGTGAGGGGCGAACATTCCATTGTTAGACCGATCATTCCTGTGTGAGGGGAACATTCCATTGTTAGACCGATCGTTTCTGTGTGAGGGGCGAACATTCCATTGTTAGACCGATCATTTCTGTGTGAGGGGCGAACATTCACCATCAGCGGGGGAGCAAATACACATTTCCTGCACTGTATCTGGAAAAAATATTTTAAAAAATATATTTTTACCACTTCCTGTCCGGCCATTGTATATAAACGGCCGGATGGTGGCAGTGCAGGGGCGGGTGGTCATTTATAAATGGCCTCCCCGCCCCAGCACCACGTTTCGGTACACGCTGTGTCCTCTGGACACAGTGGAACACCGATCGTCAAATGGGACCTCTGTGCGAGGTCCCGATCATGTGATCACTGATTGGCCAATCAGTGATCACATGCAGAGTAGTAAGCAAGATGTCACTTCCTGACATCATACATTTTGGCCACGATTTATGACGAAATATTATTTATTTGCAAAATTTTATAAGAAAAACACTTTTTTTCTAAATTTTTGGACATTTTCATTTATATAGTAAAAAAAATAAAAATCCCAGCGGTGACTAAATACCACCAAAATAAAGTTTTATCTGTCTCAAAAAAATTATAAAAAATTTATATGAGTACAGTGTTGCATGACCGCGCAATTGTCATTCAAAGTGTGATAGCGCTGAAAGCTGAAAATTGGCCTGGGGGACAAGGAGGGGGGGGGGGGAAAGTGTCCAGACTGGAAGGGGGGAAAGTGTCCGGACTGGAAGGGGGGAAAGTGCCCGGACTGGAAGGGGGGAAAGTGTCCGGACTGGAAGGGGGGAAAGTGTCCGGACTGGAAGGGGGGAAAGTGTCCGGACTGGAAGGGGGGGAAAGTGTCCGGACTGGAAGGGGGGGAAAGTGTCCGGACTGGAAGGGTGGGAGTGTCCGGACTGGAAGGGAGGGAAAGTGTCCGGACTGGAAGGGGGAAAGTGTCCGGACTGGAAGGGGGGGAAGTGTTCGGACTGGAGGGGAAACTGTCCGGACTGGAGGGGGGGAAATGTCCGGACTGGAAGGGGGGGGGGGGAATTGTCCGGACTGGAAGGGGGGGGGGAAGTGTCCGGACTGGAAGGGGGGGAAGTGTCCGGACTGGAAGGGGGGAAAGTGTCCGGACTGGAAGGGGGGTGAAAGTGTCCGGACTGGAAGGGGGGGAAAGTGTCCGGACTGGAAGGGGGGGGAAAGTGTCCGGACTGGAAGGGGGTGAAAGTGTCCAGACTGGAAGGGGGGAAAGTGTCCGGACTGGAAGGGGGGAAAGTGTCCGGACTGGAAGGGGGGAAAGTGTCCGGACTGGAAGGGGGGGAAGTGTCCGGACTGGAAGGGGGGGAAAGTGTCCGGACTGCAAGGGGGTGAAAGTGTCCGGACTGGAAGGGGGGGGGGGAAAGTGTCCGGACTGGAAGGGGGGGAAAGTGTCCGGACTGGAAGGGGGGGAAGTGTCCGGACTGGAAGGGGGGGAAAGTGTCCGGACTGCAAGGGGGGGAAAGTGTCCGGACTGGAAGGGGGCGAAAGTGTCCGGACTGGAAGGGGGGGAAGTGTCCGGACTGGAAGGGGGGGAAAGTGTCCGGACTGCAAGGGGGGGAAAGTGTCCGGACTGGAAGGGGGGGAAAGTGTCCGGACTGCAAGGGGGGAAAGTGTCCGGACTGGAAGGGGGCGAAAGTGTCCAGACTGGAAGGGGGGAAAGTATCCGGACTGGAAGGGGGAAGGAAAGTGTCTGGACTGGAAGGGGGGGGAGTGTCGGACTGGAAGGGGGTGAAAGTGTCCAGACTGGAAGGGGGGGGGAGTGTCCGGACTGGAAGAGGGTGAAAGTGTCCGGACTGGAAGGGGGTGAAAGTGTCCGGACTGGAAGGGGGGGAAGTGTCCGGACTGGAAGGGGGGTGAAAGTGTCCAGACTGGAAGGGGGTGAAAGTGTCCGGACTGGAAGGGGGGGGGAAGTGTCCGGACTGGAAGGGGGGGAAAGTGTCCAGACTGGAAGGGGGGAAAGTGTCCAGACTGGAAGGGGGGGGAAAGTATCCGGACTGGAAGGGGGAGGGAAAGTGTCCAGACTGGAAGGGGGTGAAAGTGTCCGGACTGGAAGGGGGGGGGGAAGTGTCCGGACTGGAAGGAGGTGAAAGTGTCCGGACTGGAAGGGGGGGTGGAAGTGTCCGGACTGGAAGGGGGTGAAAGTGTCCGGACTGGAAGGGGGGGGGGAAGTGTCCGGACTGGAAGGAGGTGAAAGTGTCCGGACTGGAAGGGGGGGTGAAAGTGTCCGGACTGGAAGGGGGGGAAAGTGTCCAGACTGGAAGGGGGTGAAAGTGTCCGGACTGGAAGGGGGGGAAAGTGTCCGGACTGCAAGGGGGGGAAAGTGTCCAGACTGGAAGGGGGTGAAAGTGTCCGGACTGGAAGGGGGCGAAAGTGTCCGGACTGGAAGGGGGGGAAAGTGTCCAGACTGGAAGGGGGGAAAGTATCCGGACTGGAAGGGGGAAGGAAAGTGTCTGGACTGGAAGGGGGGGGGAGTGTCCGGACTGGAAGGGGGTGAAAGTGTCCAGACTGGAAGGGGGGGGGGAGTGTCCGGACTGGAAGGGGGTGAAAGTGTCCGGACTGGAAGGGGGTGAAAGTGTCCGGACTGGAAGGGGGGGAAAGTGTCCAGACTGGAAGGGGGTGAAAGTGTCCGGACTGGAAGGGGGGGGAAAGTGTCCGGACTGGAAGGGGGGGAAAGTGTCCAGACTGGAAGGGGGGGAAAGTGTCCAGACTGGAAGGGGGGGAAAGTATCCGGACTGGAAGGGGGAGGGAAAGTGTCTGGACTGGAAGGGGGGGGGGAAGTGTCCGGACTGGAAGTGGGTGAAAGTGTCCAGACTGGAAGGGGGTGAAAGTGTCCGGACTGGAAGGGGGGGGAAAGTATCCGGACTGGAAGGGGGAGGGAAAGTGTCTGGACTGGAAGGGGGGGGGGGGAAGTGTCCGGACTGGAAGGGGGTGAAAGTGTCCGGACTGGAAGGGGGGTAATGTCCGGACTGGAAGGGGGGAAAAGTGTCCGGACTGGAAGGGGGGGAAGTGTGCGGACTGGAATGGGGGGGGAGTGTCCGGACTGGAGGGGGGAAAGTGTCTGGACTAGAAGGGGGGGGAGTGTCCGGACTGGAAGGGGGGGAGTGTCCGGACTGGAAGGGGGGGAGTGTCTGGACTGGAAGGGGGTAAATATATGCCTTTGTAAAATATATTTGAATTTACATTTCTGGAATTCATGGTAGAACATATTCCTGTAGGCTGATACAATGTAAATATCGGTCTCATGTATCATTTTTTTCTAAATATATTTCTCTTCCATGCGGGGATTGGCTCGGCGTGACGTCATCTTTTATATTTTACCAAAACATTGGGTCGTGAATTGTAGTTTTTTGCATTAAAATGTATTTTTCTCCCCAAAAAAATGAAAATCCAATGCGCAAATACCTTGAGACATAAAAAAAAATTGCAAACCCCACCAATTTATTCTCCTCATTTTTAAAACATATATAAAGTTTGGAGTTTCTGAGAAATGTTTTAGTGAAGAAATCCCAATTGTTACATGGAAACAAAAATTTGCCAGAGAAGGCGGGGCCTCGGAGATGAACCTTTGTACTTGGCACTCCTAGCCACGCCCCCCGGAAGGTGAATGGCCCCCTTGGGCGAGGAAGGTGGCCGCCATTCGGAAGACTTCGGGTCACCAGAGCCGGAAAGCTTTACCAGATTGTGAATTTTAATTTTATTAGAAAATTGAAGACTCTGAAAACGCGGAATATTTGGTCAAAAGAGCAACAAAAACAAGAAAATTGTTGGTGTCGGGTCAGTAATCGCTGAAATGTAAAATCGATAGAAATTGCATGGAGGAGCTCATATTTCACCCGCAGCGAGACTGACGGGCTGGCGGGAGTAATCTGAGTCGCCACATCGAATTATTCTCCTTATTGCGAGGGGGGCGGATCTCCAGCGCGAGGGCGCAAGGAACACCGCAGACACCTAGTAACCCTTTCATCCTCTCGTGACAACTGCCGTTATTACAGGGAAAACTCAGCTACCACAAAAAGAAACAAAATAAAATAACAAAATAAAATATCAAATAAATTGTTAAATACAATTGCTGTAAAAATAAATAAAAATAAGTAAATTCAAGAAAATACAGCAAAATTAATTATGAAGTAGAGGCGTGTAGACGATTGCTAAAAAATCAGTTACCAAAAGAAAGTATGTTAAAATAAACGATAAAATAAATTGTTAAATACAATTGTTACAAAAATAAATAAAAATAAGTTAATTCAATAAAATACAGTAAAATAAATTATGAAGTAAAGGGGTGTAGGACAATAACTGATTTTGTAGCAATCGCCTACACCCCTCTACTTCATAATTTGTCTGTATTTTCTTGAATTAACTTATTTTTATTTATTTTTGTAACAATTGTATTTAACAATTTGTTTTATCATTTATTTTAACGTACTTTCTTTTGTTAACGTATTTTTTACCAATCGCCTACACCCCTCTACTTCATAATTTATTTTACTGTATATTCTTGAATTAACTTATTTTTATTTATTTTTGTAGCAATTGTATTTAACAATTTATTCTATCATTTATTTTACTGTATTTTCTTGAATTAACTTATTTTTATTTATTTTTGTAACAATTGTATTTAACAATTTATTTTATCATTTATTTTAACGTATTTTCTTTTGTTAATGCATTTTTTAGCAATCATCTACACGCCTCTACTTCATAATTTATTTTTCTGTATTTTCTTGAATTAATTTACTTTAATTTATTTTTGTAACAATTGTATTTAACAATTTATTTTATCATTTATTTTACTGTATTTTCTTGACTCAACATATTTTATTTATTTTTGTAGCCATTGTATTTAACAATTTATTTTATCATTTATTTTAACGTACTTTCTTTTGTTAACGTATTTTTTACCATCGCCTACACCCCTCTACTTCATAATTTATTTTACTGTATATTCTTGAATTAACTTATTTTTATTTATTTTTGTAGCAATTGTATTTAAAAATTTATTCTATCATTTATTTTACTGTATTTTCTTGAATTAACTTATTTTTATTTATTTTTGTAACAATTTTATTTAACAATTCATTTTATCATTTATTTTACTGTATTTTCTTGAATTAACCTATTTTTATTTATTTTTGTAGTAATCGTATATAACAATTTATTCTATCATTTATTTTAACATACTTTTTTTTGTTAACTGATTTTGTAGCAAACAAAAGTACGTTAAAATAAATTATAAAATAAATTGTTATATATGATTGCTACAAAAATAAATAAAAATAGGTTAATTCAAGAAAATACAGTAAAATAAATGATAAAATGAATTGTTAAATACAATTGTTACAAAAATAAATAAAAATAAGTTAATTCAAGAAAATACAGTAAAATAAATGATAAAATAAATTGTTAAATACAATTTTTACAAAAATAAATGAAAATAGGTTTAATCAAGAAAATACAGTAAAATATATTATGAAGTAGATGGGTGTAGACGATTGCAACAAAATAAGTTAACAAAACAAAGTACATTAAAATAAATGACAAAAATAAATAAAAGTAAGTTAATTCAAGAAAATACAGTAAAATAAATGATAACATACATTTTAATATGCAATTCTTTAAAATAAATAAATAAAATATGTTAGTTAATTAAAAAAAATCAAAAACAAATTATAAGATAAATTGTTACAAGTAATTGCTACAAAATAAATAAAGGAGGTTAATAAAAATAAATGCAGTAAAATAAATTATAAGATAAATTGTTATATACAAGTGCTAAAAAAAAATAAATAAAATAGGTTAATAAAAGAAAAACACATTAAAACAAATGATAAAATAAATCATGATATGCAGTTTGTCACAAAAATAAATAAAATAGGTTAATAAAAAAATAACAATTTAAATAATTTTAAATTAAATATAAGATAAATTGTAACATGTAATAGCTTCAAAATAAATAAAGGAGGTTAATAAAAATATATACAGTAAAATAAATTATAAGATAAATTGTTATATACAAGTGCTAAAAAAATAAAATAGGTTAATAAACGAAAAACACATTAAAACCTATAATAAAATAAATCATGATATGCGATTTGTCACAAAAATAAATAAAATAGGTTAATAAAAGAAAATAAAGTAAAATAAATTATAAAATAAATAGTTATACACAGGTGCTATAAAATGAATAAAATCAGGTAATGAAAGAAAATATGTCATTGTTTTTTTTTTTTTGTTGTTCTGCACATTGTCTACTCTGCAATGTATTGTAAGACATTCACTTTTTCTTCCGCTCTTTCAATCCATGGATAATTTGGGATAATTCAGGATAATTCGGGATAATTTGGGATAATTCGGGATATTTTGGGATATTTCGGGATAATTCAGGATAATTTGGGATAATTTGGGATTATTTAGGATTTGGGATAATTCGG
>NW_028321276.1:0-22500 GCF_062004578.1 Staurois parvus | reverse complement strand
CCTGAATCTTGAATTTGATTGGTTGCTGTGGGGTAGTAATGACTATTCTTAGCACTAATGAGATAATAGATCATCTCCCATTTTCTCGGATCCGGATGGACTCATTTCCAGGCTGTACGGTTCCAATCTACATTATTACATTATCGGGAACAATTATATCATTACAGACGCACATTAATAATCTACATTATCGCTGGGAACGTCTTTGTCTTCAGGTACTTCAGAAGCTCATCCAACAATGATGATAATTATACTTCTACCGAATGATATACATTTCACCGACAACGTTGTGGTTTATCTCCGTATGCAGATCCCCAACACCTTCGTAATATTAATGGCAATAATAATAATCCGAGTGGCGATGTCTCGTATCGTCTTCATTTTTTGAGAGGTTTGAGAATTTTTTTAAATTATTTTTGGCTTGATGGACAAAGCGAGTCTTCTGGTTTCCCCCGTCCTCCATGCTACGCTACACTGTTCTTTTCCTAAGCTAAGGATGACCAAAAAAGCTTTGACTAGATCCATCCAGACTTTATATTTGTTCACGCACTCGTCGTATTATTGGCTTTGAACCCTTCCAGAACATGGTTCTGTCCTACACAGCCCTCGTCCTACATCCATGAAGACCAAAAGAAGCTTTGATTGGATCACGCAAGGCTTTATATTTCCCCAGTCCACACACAGCCACCAATCAAATTCAAGATTCAGGCGTGGCCTGGAGTGAAGAAAAACTCAAAATTGTGATTTCCCATCACAAGGGCCAATAGGAAGTGGGGAACTCTGGACTAAACAAATATTGTTTACATATGAAAGGTGTGATATTATTATTATTATTATTATTATCATCATACAAATGTATTGTTATTATTATTTTAACTCTTAATTTGGCAAATAATAACACATTTTTATGATGATGATAGTAATAATAATAATAGTAATAATAATAATTTCAATAATGGTGTCCCCTTCACACCTCCCCACTGTAGTGTGCCCTCCCCCACCATAGCCTTATGGCTTGAGTAGTGACTCTGCAGGGTTACTATAGAGGACTGGGTTGCTGAGTGGCTGTTGTTCCCAGTAGCTTCCACTTTGTTATAATCCCACTAACAGTTGAGCGTGGAATATTTAGTAGCCAGGAAATGTCCCGGGTGGACTTATTGCCCAGGTGGCCACCTATCACGGGACCACGCTTGGAGCCACCGAGCTCCTGAGAGTGACCCATTCTTTCACCAATGTTTGTAGAAGCCGTCTGCATGCCTAGGGGCTTGATTGTATACACCTGTGTCCATGGAGGGGAATGGAACACCTGAATCACATGATATGGAGGGGATTGGAACACCTGAATCACATGATATGGAGGGGATTGGAACACCTGAATCACATGATATGGAGGGGATTGGAGCACCTGAATCACATAATTGGGAGGGGATTGGAACACCTGAATCACATGATATGGAGGGGATTGGAACACCTGAATCACATGATATGGAGGGGATTGGAACACCTGAATCACATGATATGGAGGGGATTGGAACACCTGAATGACATGATATGGAGGGGATTGGAACACCTGAATCACATGATTGGAGGGGATTGGAACACCTGAATCACATGATATGGAGGGGATTGGAACACCTGAATCACATGATATGAAGGGGATTGGAGCACCTGAATCACATGATTGGGAGGGGATTGGAACACCTGAATCACATGATTGGGAGGGGATTGGAACACCTGAATCACATGATATGAAGGGGATTGGAGCACTGGGATCACATGATATGGAGGGGATTGGAACACCTGAATCACATGATATGGAGGGGATTGGAACACCTGAATCACATGATATGGAGGGGATTGGAACACCTGAATGACATGATATGGAGGGGATTGGAACACCTGAATCACATGATTGGAGGGGATTGGAACACCTGAATCACATGATATGGAGGGGATTAGAACACCTGAATCACATGATATGGAGGGATTGGAACACCTGAATCACATGAGATGGAGGGGATTGGAACACCTGAATCACATGATATGGAGGGGATTGGAACACCTGAATCACATTATATGGAAGGGATTGGAACACCTGAATCACATGATTGGGAGGGGATTAGAACACCTGAATCACATGATATGGAGGGGATTGGAACACCTGAATCACATGATATGGAAGGGATTGGAACACCTGAATCACATGATATGGAGGGGATTGGAAAACCTGAATCACATGATATGGAGGAGATTGGAACACCTGAATCACATGATTGGGAGGGGATTGGAACACCTGAATCACATGATATGGAGGGGATTAGAACACCTGAATCACATGATATGGAGGGATTAGAACACCTGAATCACATGAGATGGAGGGGATTGGAACACCTGAATCACATGATATGGAGGGGATTGGAACACCTGAATCACATGATATGGAGGGGATTGGAACACCTGAATCACATGATTGGGAGGGGATTAGAACACCTGAATCACATGATATGGAGGGGATTGGAACACCTGAATCACATGATATGGAGGGGATTGGAACACCTGAATCACATGATATGGAGGAGATTGGAACACCTGAATCACATGATTGGGAGGGGATTAGAACACCTGAATCACATGATATGGAGGGGATTGGAACACCTGAATCACATGATTGGGAGGGGATTAGAACACCTGAATCACATGATATGGAGGGGATTGGAACACCTGAATCACATGATATGGAGGGGATTGGAACACCTGAATCACATGATATGGAGGGGATTGGAACACCTGAATCACATGATATGAAGGGGATTGGAGCACCTGAATCACATGATTGGGAGGGGATTGGAACACCTGAGTCACATGATATGAAGGGGATTGGAACACATGAATCACATGATTGGGAGGGGATTGGAATACCTGAATCACATGATTGGGAGGGGATTAGAACACCTGAATCACATGATTGGGAGGGGATTAGAACACCTGAATCACATGATATGGAGGGGATTAGAACACCTGAATCACATGATTTGGAGGGCGGGGCCAATGCATTTGGCAATGTAGTGTATATGTGCCGTGGTGGAAGGATCAGTCGGGTGATTTGATGCTTGAAGGTCGCCATTATTGGGATCATTCCACAAGTGTACACATTACCTTGCATGGACTTTCTTTCATTTGTTGGGCTGTGTATTTACCTGAATATACGGATTTATCACCTTAGCAGCGCGGCATACGTGTTGACGCGTTTCTATTTATTTGGCTGCCCGGCACCTTTTATGTGCTGCAGATTTTTCACATTTTTTTTTTCACAAAGTTTGTTTCAGTTCCTTTTACACGGTGAATTTTTTTTTTCATTTATTAGAACTCCAAACTTCATGTCGTCGTGCGTCTGGCTTTCTGGAGGAATTGAAGGAACTGACCTCGTCTCCCTGCGGTTCACTCAGCCTCTCCCTGCGACAACTAGAAAAGATACATTAAAAACTTTCCGCGGGACTAAAAGAAAAAGAATCTTTTGCTCTTTCCTCAGCCAAAGTCCTGCAGAGTTTCTGCTTTATTATCTATTCCATCGGAGAGGTTTGTCAGGCGGCCCTGCGATTCGTTCCTCCATGTCAGGGATCCCTAAAGAGCCGCGCCGTATTCCGCCATCCGTGACGGGACAATCTATGGAAAGGCGCTTTGTAACTGAAAGGATCGTTCTTTATCCCCTCAGAGATCCCCCCCGGTCTGTGGAGAGATTCCTGGTTTATCAGCAGAATTCTGGGAACACCCCATGAACACGGAAATAACGGCAGCTGATGTTCAGAGATGTTCAACGTTTATTAGACATTACTAAGGTTATATATAGAGATGAGCGAATTATTCAAAAATTTGATTCGGCTGATTCGCCGAATTTGCGGAAGAAATTCGATTCGATGCGAATTTATTCGCTGCAAATTTAACTTATAAAAGGGTTTCTAGGCTTCAGAGAGCCTTTATATTAGTGCAGAACACTGTACCTTTAATTTAAATGCCCTTGGAGTCTGCTGGGGAAGAGAAATAATACTGTCAGTCAGTATGACATGCAGATGAGTGCCGTCCATCTTAGAATCACCGCACACTTCACTCATTTGGGCAGTCACGGGGCACGACGAAGAAGAAGAAGAATGAAAAGAAGAATGAAAAGAAGAAGAAGAAGAATGAAAAGAAGAAGAAGAAGAATGAAAAGAAGAAGAAGAATGAAAAGAAGAAGAAGAATGAAAAGAAGAAAAAGAAGAATGAAAAGAAGAAGAAGAAGAATGAAAAGAAGAATGAAAAGAAGAAGAAGAATGAAAAGAAGAAGAAGAAGAATGAAAAGAAGAATGAAAAGAAGAAGAATGAAAAGAAGAAGAAGAATGAAAAGAAGAAGAATGAAAAGAAGAAGAAGAATGAAAAGAAGAAGAAGAAGAATGAAAAGAAGAATGAAAAGAAGAAGAAGAATGAAAAGAAGAAGAAGAATGAAAAGAAGAAGAAGAAGAATGAAAAAAAGAAGAATGAAAAGAAGAAGAAGAAGAATGAAAAGAAGAAGAAGAAGAATGAAAAGAAGAAGAACGAAAAGAAGAAGAAGAAGAATGAAAAGAAGAAGAACGAAAAGAAAAAGAAGAAGAATGAAAAGAAGAAGAATGAAAAGAAGAAGAAGAAGAACGAAAAGAAGAATGAAAAGAAGAAGAAGAATGAAAAGAAGAAGAAGAAGAAGAATGAAAAGAAGAAGAAGAAGAATGAAAAGAAGAATGAAAAGAAGAAGAAGAAGAATGAAAAGAAGAAGAAGAAGAATGAAAAGAAGAAGAAGAAGAATGAAAAGAAGAATGAAAAGAAGAATGAAAAGAAGAAGAAGAACAATGAAAAGAAGAATAAAAAGAAGAAGAATGAAAAGAAGAATGAAAAGAAGAAGAAGAATGAAAAGAAGAAGAAGAAGAATGAAAAGAAGAAGAAGAAGAAGAATGAAAAGAAGAATGAAAAGAAGAAGAAGAAGAATGAAAAAAAGAAGAAGAAGAATGAAAAGAAGAAGAAGAAGAATGAAAAGAAGAAGAATGAAAAGAAGAAGAAGAAGAAGTAGGATGAGGATGAAGAAGAAGAAGAAGAAGAAGAAGAAGAAGAAGAAGAGGTAGGACGAGGATGAAGAAGAAGAAGAAGTAGGATGAGGATGAAGAAGAAGAAGAAGAAGAAGAAAGGATGAGGATGAAGAAGAAGAAGAAGAGGAAGTAGGATGAGGATGAAGAAGAAGAAGAAGAAGAAGAAGTAGGATGAGGATGAAGAAGAATTCCATTCCAGCAAAAAGTGTATCTGCAGAGAGCTCCGCTATTTCTGACAGTTCTGACAGTTCCTTCACATTTACAGCGGTTGAAACATTGTATCTATTTGTTTCCGAATAAAAACATCTGTATCCTAAATGGAAACAAATAGATACAATGTTTCAACCGCTGTAAATGTGAAGGAACTGTCAGAGAACTGTCAGAAATAGCGGAGCTCTCTGCAGATACACTTTTTGCCGGCTGTAGAAGGGATGAAAATCGGCCGATCGGGAAAAATTCGATTCGTGCATCCGAAGTTTGCTAATTTTCGGATTCGACGCGAATCGAATTTTTCCTAATATTCGAAACGAATTCCACTTCGCCAAGTTCGATTCGCTCATCTCTAGTTATATAAGATACAGAATAATAAGGGAGGGGGGAGGGGGGAGCGAGTTTAAAAACTGTAACTTGTAACTTTCCATCATGAGCTGACTACATGAAACACGACATATACATTTCTTGGTATAAACTGTTTTTGCTGCTTTCTGAGAATCAGCTGGACACAGAAAACTTCAGGGTCATCTTATCATTGTTTATACATCATTGAGCAACTAAAACACTTTCATTAACCACTTGCCGTCCACCTGCTGTTCATAAATGGCACCCGCCTTTTCTAGCTGTGCGGGCTCCCTGGGAGCACGCACCACCGCGATCCGGTGCCCGCTGTGTCCTCCGGACACAGTGAAACACAGATCGTCAGACGGGACCTCTGTACGAGGTCCCGATCATGTGATCACTGATTGGCGAATCAGTGACCACATGCAAAGTAGTAAGCAAGATGTCACTTGTGACATCATTGCTTACTACGTGTGAAATCTGTGAATGATCACAGAGGTCACATGGTACAAGGCTATTCACAACAGCCTTGTACCATGTGACAAGCTGTGACCACTCACAGCTCACTCAGTAATTCTCAATGACTGCAAGAATGCAGACAGAGAGAAAGAGAAATGATTGCTTTTACATCCTATATGGGTGTAAAAGCAATCAGTGTTAAAAAAAAAAAAAAAAAAAAAAATCTTCATCACCCTCCACAAGTAGTACAGTGTCACCATGGTGACAGTGTACTGCTAGGGTGACAGTATGTAAAAATAAAAAAAATAAATAAAAAATAATAATATAAAAAAAATAAAATAAAATGTAAAAAAAAATGTTTAAAAATTATAATTTTTGGTTATAAACTAATTTGGATTTTTTTTTTTTTACTAAAAAAATAACGGAATAAATTTTGGCTAAGATTTATGATGAAATATTATTTATTTGCAAAATTTTATATAAAAAAAAGCACTTTTTTTCAAAATTTTTGAACTTTTTCATTTACATAGTAAAAAAAATAAAAATCCCAGCGGTGAATAAATACCACCAAAATAAAGCTTTATCTGTCTCAAAAAAATGGTAAAAAATTCATATGGGTACAGTATTGCATGACCGCGCAATTGTCATTCAAAGTGTGATAGCGCTGAAAGCTAAAAATTGCCCTGGGACAGGAAGGGGGTGAAAGTGTCCGGACTGGAAGGGGGGAAAGTGTCCGGACTGGAAGGGGGGAAAGTGTCCGGACTGGAAGGGGGGAAAGTGTCCGGACTGGAAGGGGGGAAAGTTTCCGGACTGGAAGGGGGGGAAAGTGTCCGGACTGGAAGGGGGGAAAGTGTCCGGACTGGAAGGGGGGAAAGTGTCCGGACTGGAAGGGGGGAAAGTGTCCGGACTGGAAGGGGGGAAAGTTTCCGGACTGGAAGGGGGGGAAAGTGTCCAGACTGGAAGGGGGGGAAAGTGTCCGGACTGGAAGGGGGGAAAGTGTCCGGACTGGAAGGGGGGGAAAGTGTCCAGACTGGAAGGGGGGGAAAGTGTCCAGACTGGAAGGGGGGGAAAGTGTCTGGACTGGAAGGGGGGGAAAGTGTCCGGACTGGAAGGGGTTAAACTTCCAATATATCTGCAAAAAAATAACTTACTACTTAAAATGGCGAACATCAACGAACTGGAGGTTCTCTAGATCCTTTCAGTAACCCAAGATGACTTGCTGGGTGCAGCAGGCGTGAGGTCAGAACTTCCGCCTGAAATCCATGCTTGCCACTCTTGTGCCACATGACAGCGTGGACGCTCCTTCTGCTGGCTACAGAACACAGGCGGGTGTCGGAGCTCAGAGACTCCGAGGTGTCATCAGGAGGCTGACGCAGAGACGCGTGGACGCTCCTTCTGCTGGCTACAGAACACAGGCGGGTGTCGGAGCTCAGAGACTCCGAGGTGTCATCAGGAGGCTGACGCAGAGACGCGTGGACGCTCCTTCTGCTGGCTACAGAACACAGGCGGGTGTCGGAGCTCAGAGACTCCGAGGTGTCATCAGGAGGCTGACGCAGAGACGCGTGTCTGCCGGTCCTGTCACTTCTTTTACATGGCGGCTGAACATCAAATCCTGGCGCCTTGATGAGCGTTCTGCTACTAGTGAGACATATAAATGCGATCACATAAAATGGAGTCTCATTTATCCGCATCCCGACCGACCGATAACAGAAGTATTGCTACAGGGGGAAGGGATGCGCAAAATCACGTAATGTATATATGAGCAATTTCGTATTTCCGGGTAGGGGGCGCGCACTCCCTACCCGCGCCGCCATTGGCTCCTGCGCATGTCAATCACTGGGTCCCACCTGCCGATTTACAACTGTGACTTGGTGATTGTGAGCTGACAGGGGAGAGGTCTGTATGTAACCAACGCAGGTCTCTCCCCTGTCAGCAAGGACATGCTGATGTGTATCTCTCTGCACAGCATGTCTCCCAACACCCAGCACACAGGTAACCCTTTGATGGCCCCTCATGTTAACCCCTTCCTGCCCAGTGCCATTAGTACAGTGTCAGGGCTTTTCTTTTTAGCACTGATCACTGTATTGGTGTCAGTGGGAATGTCGGTGACACCAAGTTAGTCCCTCCCCCCCGTATCGGGATTTTTGTTTAGCAAAGACACGGAGCGGGAGACATTTTGGCTGAAACTTATGATGAAATTTGATTTTTTAAATTGTTTTACTGGACATGCAAAAGGTCAAAAGAATTATTTTTTTCACAATTGTCAGTCTTTGTTTATAGTGCAAAAAATGAATTACACGAGCAATCAAATACCACCGAAAGAAAGCTCTATTTGTGGGAAAACATATTAATATATATTATTGTTATTATTATTATTATTAATAATGTTGTTGTTGTTGTTGTTATGAGCACTGTGGATTCACCTTGGTTGTTTATAATGTCAAATTGATGTTTATTTAATATTTAAGGAGCGCTACATCATTTATCTATTTAAGAAAAAAATATTAGAACAGAAAAAAATAGAATGGATTAGAATAGAATAGAAACAAATAGAATATAAAATAATAGAATAGAATAAATAAAACCATATAGAGCCGCTAAAGTAGCGGCTCTATATGGTTTTATTTATTCACTTATTTATTATTTTTTCCACTTATAAATTTACGATTTTGAGCGCGGTTTATATTCAGTGAAGTCGATTATATATACATACGTATTATAAGTATATATCTTCCACTTGGGGATATACTGTGTGTAATAGAATAGAACAGACTAAAAAAATTACAGTTGAATAAAAATAGAAAGAATAAAAGCTGTTTTCCGAAATTCAAATTTCAAAAAGAATAGAAAAAACATAGAAAAAATAAGAATATACATAAGAAGTTTAGTCCTTTTACACTCTAAAACAGCCTTTCTCAGCCTATTTACATCACTGGAACCCTTGCTAAACCCAATACAATGGGGGTCAGTGGGAGGAATGTCCCTTACATTGGGGGTCAGTGGGAGGAATGTCCCTTACATTGGGGGTCAGTGGGAGGAATGTCCCTTACATTGGGGGTCAGTGGGAGGAATGTCCCTTACATTGGGGGTCAGTGGGAAGAATGTCCCTTACATTGGGGGTCAGTGGGAAGAATGTCCCTTACATTGGGGGTCAGTGGGAAGAATGTCCCTTACATTGGGGGTCAGTGGGAGGAATGTCCCTTACATTGGGGGTCAGTGGGAGGAATGTCCCTTACATTGGGGGTCAGTGGGAGGA
The DNA here is from genome assembly GCF_062004578.1 of Staurois parvus. Taxonomy (NCBI): domain Eukaryota; kingdom Metazoa; phylum Chordata; class Amphibia; order Anura; family Ranidae; genus Staurois; species Staurois parvus. Next base: position 13,140 of record NW_028321276.1, on the reverse strand, counting down.
ATGTCCCTTACATTGGGGGTCAGTGGGAGGAATGTCCCTTACATTGGGGGTCAGTGGGAAGAATGTCCCTTACATTGGGGGTCAGTGGGAAGAATGTCCCTTACATTGGGGGTCAGTGGGAAGAATGTCCCTTACATTGGGGGTCAGTGGGAGGAATGTCCCTTACATTGGGGGTCAGTGGGAGGAATGTCCCTTACATTGGGGGTCAGTGGGAGGAATGTCCCTTACATTGGGGGTCAGTGGGAGGAATGTCCCTTACATTGGGGGTCAGTGGGAAGAATGTCCCTTACATTGGGGGTCAGTGGGAAGAATGTCCCTTACATTGGGGGGTCAGTGGGAAGAATGTCCCTTACATTGGGGGGTCAGTGGGAAGAATGTCCCTTACATTGGAGGTCGGTGGGAAGAATGTCCCTTACATTGGGGGTCGGTGGGAAGAATGTCCCTTACATTGGGGGTCGGTGGGAAGAATGTCCCTTACATTGGTGGTCAGTGGGAAGAATGTCCCTTACATTGGGGGTCAGTGGGAAGAATGTCCCTTACATTGGTGGTCAGTGGGAAGAATGTCCCTTACATTGGGGGTCAGTGGGAAGAATGTCCCTTACATTGGTGGTCAGTGGGAAGAATGTCCCTTACATTGGGGGTCAGTGGGAAGAATGTCCCTTACATTGGGGGTCAGTGGGAAGAATGTCCCTTACATTGGTGGTCAGTGGGAAGAATGTCCCTTACATTGGGGGTCAGAGGGAAGAATGTCCCTTACATTGGGGGTCAGAGGGAAGAATGTCCCTTACATTGGGGGTCAGTGGGAAGAATGTCCCTTACATTGGGGGGTCAGTGGGAAGAATGTCCCTTACATTGGGGGTCAGTGGGAAGAATGTCCCTTACATTGGTGGTCAGTGGGAAGAATGTCCCTTACATTGGTGATCAGTGGGAAGAATGTCCCTTACATTGGGGGTCAGAGGGAAGAATGTCCCTTACATTGGGGGTCAGTGGGAAGAATGTCACTTACATGGGGGGTCAGTGGGAAGAATGTCCCTTACATTGGGGGTCAGTGGGAAGAATGTCCCTTACATTGGTGATCAGTGGGAAGAATGTCCCTTACATTGGGGGTCAGCAGGAAGAATGTCCCTTACATTGGGGGTCGGTGGGAAGAATGTCCCTTACATTGGGGGTCGGTGGGAAGAATGTCCCTTACATTGGGGGTCAGGGGGAAGAATGTCCCTTACATTGGGGGTCAGTGGGAAGAATGTCCTTTACATTGGTGGTCAGTGGGAAGAATGTCCCTTACATTGGTGGTCAGTGGGAAGAATGTCCCTTACATTGGGGGTCAGTGGGAAGAATGTCCCTTACATTGGTGGTCAGTGGGATGAATGTCCCTTACATTGGTGATCAGTGGGAAGAATGTCCCTTACATTGGGGGTCAGTGGGAAGAATGTCCCTTACATTGGTGATCAGTGGGAAGAATGTCCCTTACATTGGGGGTCAGTGGGAAGAATGTCCCTTACATTGGTGATCAGTGGGAAGAATGTCCCTTACATTGGGGGTCAGTGGGAAGAATGTCCCTTACATTGGGGGGTCAGTGGGAAGAATGTCCCTTACATTGGGGGTCGGTGGGAAGAATGTCCCTTACATTGGGGGTCAGTGGGAAGAATGTCCCTTACATTGGGGGTCAGTGGGAAGAATGTCCCTTACATTGGGGGTCAGTGGGAAGAATGTCCCTTACATTGGGGGGTCAGTGGGAAGAATGTCCCTTACATTGGGGGGTCAGTGGGAGGAATGTCCCTTACATTGGGGGTCAGTGGGAAGAATGTCCCTTACATTGGGGGTCAGAGGGAAGAATGTCCCTTACATTGGGGGTCAGTGGGAAGAATGTCCCTTACATTGGGGGGTCAGTGGGAAGAATGTCCCTTACATTGGTGGTCAGTGGGAAGAATGTCCCTTACATTGGTGATCAGTGGGAAGAATGTCCCTTACATTGGGGGTCAGTGGGAAGAATGTCCCTTACATTGGGGGTCAGAGAGAAGAATGTCCCTTACATTGGGGGTCAGTGGGAAGAATGTCCCTTACATTGGGGGTCAATGGGAAGAATGTCCCTTACATTGGGGGTCAGTGGGAAGAATGTCCCTTACATTGGTGATCAGTGGGAAGAATGTCCCTTACATTGGTGATCAGTGGGAAGAATGTCCCTTACATTGGGGGTCAGTGGGAAGAATGTCCCTTACATTGGTGATCAGTGGGAAGAATGTCCCTTACATTGGGGGTCAGTGGGAAGAATGTCCCTTACATTGGGGGTCAGTGGGAAGAATGTCCCTTACATTGGGGGTCAGTGGGAAGAATGTCCCTTACATTGGTGATCAGTGGGAAGAATGTCCCTTACATTGGGGATCAGTGGGAAGAATGTCCCTTACATTGGGGATCAGTGGGAAGAATGTCCCTTACATTGGGGGTCAGTGGGAAGAATGTCCCTTACATTGGGGGTCAGTGGGAAGAATGTCCCTTACATTGGGGGTCAGTGGGAAGAATGTCCCTTACATTGGTGGTCAGTGGGAAGAATGTCCCTTACATTGGTGGTCAGTGGGAAGAATGTCCCTTACATTGGTGGTCAGTGGGAAGAATGTCCCTTACATTGATGGTCAGTGGGAAGAATGTCCCTTACATTGGGGGTCAGTGGGAAGAATGTCCCTTACATTGGGGGTCAGTGGGAGGAATGTCCCTTACATTGGTGATCAGTGGGAAGAATGTCCCTTACATTGGTGGTCAGTGGGAAGAATGTCCCTTACATTGATGGTCAGTGGGAAGAATGTCCCTTACATTGGTGGTCAGTGGGAGGAATGTCCCTTACATTGGTGATCAGTGGGAAGAATGTACCTTACATTGGTGGTCAGTGGGAAGAATGTCCCTTACATTGGTGGTCAGTGGGAAGAATGTCCCTTACATTGATGGTCAGTGGGAAGAATGTCCCTTACATTGGGGGTCAGTGGGAAGAATGTCCCTTACATTGGGGGTCAGTGGGAGGAATGTCCCTTACATTGGTGATCAGTGGGAAGAATGTCCCTTACATTGGTGGTCAGTGGGAAGAATGTCCCTTACATTGATGGTCAGTGGGAAGAATGTCCCTTACATTGGTGGTCAGTGGGAGGAATGTCCCTTACATTGGTGATCAGTGGGAAGAATGTCCCTTACATTGGGGGTCAGTGGGAAGAATGTCCCTTACATTGGGGGGTCAGTGGGAAGAATGTCCCTTACATGGGGGGTCAGTGGGAAGAATGTCCCTTACATTGGGGGTCAATGGGAAGAATGTCCCTTACATTGGGGGTCAGTGGGAAGAATGTCCCTTACATTGGGGGTCAGTGGGAAGAATGTCCCTTACATTGGGGGTCAGTGGGAAGAATGTCCCTTACATTGGTGATCAGTGGGAAGAATGTCCCTTACATTGGGGATCAGTGGGAAGAATGTCCCTTACATTGGGGATCAGTGGGAAGAATGTCCCTTACATTGGGGGTCAGTGGGAAGAATGTCCCTTACATTGGGGGTCAGTGGGAAGAATGTCCCTTACATTGGTGGTCAGTGGGAAGAATGTCCCTTACATTGGTGGTCAGTGGGAAGAATGTCCCTTACATTGGTGGTCAGTGGGAGGAATGTCCCTTACATTGGTGATCAGTGGAAAGAATGTCCCTTACATTGGTGGTCAGTGGGAAGAATGTCCCTTACATTGGTGGTCAGTGGGAAGAATGTCCCTTACATTGGTGATCAGTGGGAAGAATGTCCCTTACATTGATGGTCAGTGGGAAGAATGTCCCTTACATTGGTGATCAGTGGGAAGAATGTCCCTTACATTGATGGTCAGTGGGAAGAATGTCCCTTACATTGGTGATCAGTGGGAGGAATGTCCCTTACATTGGTGATCTGTGGGAAGAATGTCCCTTACATTGGGGATCTGTGGGAAGAATGTCCCTTACATTGGGGGTCGGTGGGAAGAATGTCCCTTACATTGGGGGTCAGTGGGAAGAATGTCCCTTACATTGGGGATCTGTGGGAAGAATGTCCCTTACATTGGGGGTCGGTGGGAAGAATGTCCCTTACATTGGTGGTCAGTGGGAAGAATGTCCCTTACATTGGGGGTCAGTGGGAAGAATGTCCCTTACATTGGTGGTCAGTGGGAAGAATGTCCCTTACATTGGGGGTCAGTGGGAAGAATGTCCCTTACATTGGTGGTCAGTGGGAAGAATGTCCCTTACATTGGGGGTCAGTGGGAAGAATGTCCCTTACATTGGGGGTCAGTGGGAAGAATGTCCCTTACATTGGTGGTCAGTGGGAAGAATGTCCCTTACATTGGGGGTCAGAGGGAAGAATGTCCCTTACATTGGGGGTCAGAGGGAAGAATGTCCCTTACATTGGGGGTCAGTGGGAAGAATGTCCCTTACATTGGGGGGTCAGTGGGAAGAATGTCCCTTACATTGGGGGTCAGTGGGAAGAATGTCCCTTACATTGGTGGTCAGTGGGAAGAATGTCCCTTACATTGGTGATCAGTGGGAAGAATGTCCCTTACATTGGGGGTCAGAGGGAAGAATGTCCCTTACATTGGGGGTCAGTGGGAAGAATGTCACTTACATGGGGGGTCAGTGGGAAGAATGTCCCTTACATTGGGGGTCAGTGGGAAGAATGTCCCTTACATTGGTGATCAGTGGGAAGAATGTCCCTTACATTGGGGGTCAGCAGGAAGAATGTCCCTTACATTGGGGGTCGGTGGGAAGAATGTCCCTTACATTGGGGGTCGGTGGGAAGAATGTCCCTTACATTGGGGGTCAGGGGGAAGAATGTCCCTTACATTGGGGGTCAGTGGGAAGAATGTCCTTTACATTGGTGGTCAGTGGGAAGAATGTCCCTTACATTGGTGGTCAGTGGGAAGAATGTCCCTTACATTGGGGGTCAGTGGGAAGAATGTCCCTTACATTGGTGGTCAGTGGGATGAATGTCCCTTACATTGGTGATCAGTGGGAAGAATGTCCCTTACATTGGGGGTCAGTGGGAAGAATGTCCCTTACATTGGTGATCAGTGGGAAGAATGTCCCTTACATTGGGGGTCAGTGGGAAGAATGTCCCTTACATTGGTGATCAGTGGGAAGAATGTCCCTTACATTGGGGGTCAGTGGGAAGAATGTCCCTTACATTGGGGGGTCAGTGGGAAGAATGTCCCTTACATTGGGGGTCGGTGGGAAGAATGTCCCTTACATTGGGGGTCAGTGGGAAGAATGTCCCTTACATTGGGGGTCAGTGGGAAGAATGTCCCTTACATTGGGGGTCAGTGGGAAGAATGTCCCTTACATTGGGGGGTCAGTGGGAAGAATGTCCCTTACATTGGGGGGTCAGTGGGAGGAATGTCCCTTACATTGGGGGTCAGTGGGAAGAATGTCCCTTACATTGGGGGTCAGAGGGAAGAATGTCCCTTACATTGGGGGTCAGTGGGAAGAATGTCCCTTACATTGGGGGGTCAGTGGGAAGAATGTCCCTTACATTGGTGGTCAGTGGGAAGAATGTCCCTTACATTGGTGATCAGTGGGAAGAATGTCCCTTACATTGGGGGTCAGTGGGAAGAATGTCCCTTACATTGGGGGTCAGAGAGAAGAATGTCCCTTACATTGGGGGTCAGTGGGAAGAATGTCCCTTACATTGGGGGTCAATGGGAAGAATGTCCCTTACATTGGGGGTCAGTGGGAAGAATGTCCCTTACATTGGTGATCAGTGGGAAGAATGTCCCTTACATTGGTGATCAGTGGGAAGAATGTCCCTTACATTGGGGGTCAGTGGGAAGAATGTCCCTTACATTGGTGATCAGTGGGAAGAATGTCCCTTACATTGGGGGTCAGTGGGAAGAATGTCCCTTACATTGGGGGTCAGTGGGAAGAATGTCCCTTACATTGGGGGTCAGTGGGAAGAATGTCCCTTACATTGGTGATCAGTGGGAAGAATGTCCCTTACATTGGGGATCAGTGGGAAGAATGTCCCTTACATTGGGGATCAGTGGGAAGAATGTCCCTTACATTGGGGGTCAGTGGGAAGAATGTCCCTTACATTGGGGGTCAGTGGGAAGAATGTCCCTTACATTGGGGGTCAGTGGGAAGAATGTCCCTTACATTGGTGGTCAGTGGGAAGAATGTCCCTTACATTGGTGGTCAGTGGGAAGAATGTCCCTTACATTGGTGGTCAGTGGGAAGAATGTCCCTTACATTGATGGTCAGTGGGAAGAATGTCCCTTACATTGGGGGTCAGTGGGAAGAATGTCCCTTACATTGGGGGTCAGTGGGAGGAATGTCCCTTACATTGGTGATCAGTGGGAAGAATGTCCCTTACATTGGTGGTCAGTGGGAAGAATGTCCCTTACATTGATGGTCAGTGGGAAGAATGTCCCTTACATTGGTGGTCAGTGGGAGGAATGTCCCTTACATTGGTGATCAGTGGGAAGAATGTACCTTACATTGGTGGTCAGTGGGAAGAATGTCCCTTACATTGGTGGTCAGTGGGAAGAATGTCCCTTACATTGATGGTCAGTGGGAAGAATGTCCCTTACATTGGGGGTCAGTGGGAAGAATGTCCCTTACATTGGGGGTCAGTGGGAGGAATGTCCCTTACATTGGTGATCAGTGGGAAGAATGTCCCTTACATTGGTGGTCAGTGGGAAGAATGTCCCTTACATTGATGGTCAGTGGGAAGAATGTCCCTTACATTGGTGGTCAGTGGGAGGAATGTCCCTTACATTGGTGATCAGTGGGAAGAATGTCCCTTACATTGGGGGTCAGTGGGAAGAATGTCCCTTACATTGGGGGGTCAGTGGGAAGAATGTCCCTTACATGGGGGGTCAGTGGGAAGAATGTCCCTTACATTGGGGGTCAATGGGAAGAATGTCCCTTACATTGGGGGTCAGTGGGAAGAATGTCCCTTACATTGGGGGTCAGTGGGAAGAATGTCCCTTACATTGGGGGTCAGTGGGAAGAATGTCCCTTACATTGGTGATCAGTGGGAAGAATGTCCCTTACATTGGGGATCAGTGGGAAGAATGTCCCTTACATTGGGGATCAGTGGGAAGAATGTCCCTTACATTGGGGGTCAGTGGGAAGAATGTCCCTTACATTGGGGGTCAGTGGGAAGAATGTCCCTTACATTGGTGGTCAGTGGGAAGAATGTCCCTTACATTGGTGGTCAGTGGGAAGAATGTCCCTTACATTGGTGGTCAGTGGGAGGAATGTCCCTTACATTGGTGATCAGTGGAAAGAATGTCCCTTACATTGGTGGTCAGTGGGAAGAATGTCCCTTACATTGGTGGTCAGTGGGAAGAATGTCCCTTACATTGGTGATCAGTGGGAAGAATGTCCCTTACATTGATGGTCAGTGGGAAGAATGTCCCTTACATTGGTGATCAGTGGGAAGAATGTCCCTTACATTGGGGGTCGGTGGGAGGAATGTCCCTTACATTGGTGATCAGTGGGAAGAATGTCCCTTACATTGGTGGTCAGTGGGAAGAATGTCCCTTACATTGGGGGTCAGTGGGAAGAATGTCCCTTACATTGGGGGTCAGTGGGAAGAATGTCCCTTACATTGGGGATCTGTGGGAAGAATGTCCCTTACATTGGGGGTCGGTGGGAAGAATGTCCCTTACATTGGGGGTCAGTGGGAAGAATGTCCCTTACATTGGGGATCTGTGGGAAGAATGTCCCTTACATTGGTGATCAGTGGGAAGAATGTCCCTTACATTGGGGGTCGGTGGGAAGAATGTCCCTTACATTGGGGGTCAGTGGGAAGAATGTCCCTTACATTGGGGATCTGTGGGAAGAATGTCCCTTACATTGGTGATCAGTGGGAAGAATGTCCCTTACATTGGTGGTCAGTGGGAAGAATGTCCCTTACATTGGGGGTCAGTGGGAAGAATGTCCCTTACATTGGGGGTCGGTGGGAAGAATGTCCCTTACATTGGGGGTCAGTGGGAAGAATGTCCCTTACATTGGTGATCAGTGGGAAGAATGTCCCTTACATTGGTGATCAGTGGGAAGAATGTCCCTTACATTGGGGATCTGTGGGAAGAATGTCCCTTACATTGGGGGTCGGTGGGAAGAATGTCCCTTACATTGGGGATCAGTGGGAAGAATGTCCCTTACATTGGTGATCAGTGGGAAGAATGTCCCTTACATTGGTGGTCAGTGGGAAGAATGTCCCTTACATTGGTGGTCAGTGGGAGGAATGTCCCTTACATTGGTGATCAGTGGGAAGAATGTCCCTTACATTGGTGGTCAGTGGGAAGAATGTCCCTTACATTGGGGGTCAGTGGGAAGAATGTCCCTTACATTGGGGGTCAGTGGGAAGAATGTCCCTTACATTGGGGATCTGTGGGAAGAATGTCCCTTACATTGGGGGTCGGTGGGAAGAATGTCCCTTACATTGGGGGTCAGTGGGAAGAATGTCCCTTACATTGGGGATCTGTGGGAAGAATGTCCCTTACATTGGTGATCAGTGGGAAGAATGTCCCTTACATTGGTGGTCGGTGGGAAGAATGTCCCTTACATTGGGGGTCAGTGGGAAGAATGTCCCTTACATTGGTGGTCAGGGGGAAGAATGTCCCTTACATTGGTGATCAGTGGGAAGAATGTCCCTTACATTGGGGGTCAGTGGGAAGAATGTCCCTTACATTGGGGGTCAGTGGGAAGAATGTCCCTTACATTGAGGGTCAGCGGGAAGAATGTCCCTTACATTGGGGGTCAGCAGGAAGAATGTCCCTTACATTGGGGGTCAGTGGGAAGAATGTCCCTTACATTGGTGATCAGCGGGAAGAATGTCCCTTACATTGGGGGTCAGTGGGAAGAATGTCCCTTACATTGGGGGTCAGTGGGAAGAATGTCCCTTACATTGGGGGTCAGTGGGAAGAATGTCCCTTACATTGGGGGTCAGTGGGAAGAATGTCCCTTACATTGGGGTTCAGTGGGAAGAATGTCCCTTACATTGAGGGTCGGCGGGAAGAATGTCCCTTACATTGGGGGTCGGTGGGAAGAATGTCCCTTACATTGGGGGTCGGTGGGAAGAATGTCCATTACATTGAGGGTCGGCGGGAAGAATGTCCCTTACATTGGGGGTCAGGGGGAAGAAAGTCCCTCACATTGGTGATCAGTGGGAAGAATGTCCCTTACATTGAGGGTCAGTGGGAAGAATGTCCCTTACATTGGGGGTCAGTGGGAAGAATGTCCCTTACATTGGTGGTCAGTGGGAAGAATGTCCCTTACATTGGGGGTCAGTGGGAAGAATGTCCCTTACATTGGTGGTCAGTGGGAAGAATGTCTCTTACATTGGTGGTCAGTGGGAAGAATGTCCCTTACATTGGGGGTCAGTGGGAAGAATGTCCCTTACATTGGTGGTCGGTGGGAAGAATGTCCCTTACATTGGGGGTCAGCGGGAAGAATGTCCCTTACATTGGGGGTCAGTGGGAAGAATGTCCCTTACATTGGTGGTCAGTGGGAAGAATGTCCCTTACATTGGGGGTCAGTGGGAAGAATGTCCCTTACATTGGTGGTCAGTGGGAAGAATGTCCCTTACATTGGGGGGTCAGTGGGAAGAATGTCCCTTACATTGGGGGTCAGTGGGAAGAATGTCCCTTACATTGGGGGTCAGTGGGAAGAATGTCCCTTACATTGGGGGTCAGTGGGATGAATGTCCCTTACATTGGGGGTGAGTGGGAAGAGGACAGAGGGGTGGTGGTGGACGTGGTATACTTGGACAGAGGGGTGGCGTTGGATGTGGTATACTTGGACAGAGGGGTGGCGGTGGACGTGGTATACTTGGACATAGGGGTGGCGGTGGACGTGGTATACTTGGACAGAGGGGTGTCTGTGGACGTGGTATACTTGGACAGAGGGGTGGCTGTGGACGTGGTATACTTGGACAGAGGGGTGGCGGTGGACGTGGCATACTTGGACAAAGGGGTGGCTGTGGGCGTGGTATACTTGGACAGAGAGGTGGCTGTGGATGTGGTATACTTGGACAAAGGGGTGGCTGCGGACGTGGTATACTCGGACAGAGGGGTGGCGGTGGTATACTTGGACAGAGGGGTGGCTGTGGACGTGGTATACTTGGACAAAGGGGTGGCTGTGGACGTGGTATACTTGGACAGAGAGGTGGCTGTGGACGTGGTATACTTGGACAAAGGGGTGGCTGCGGACGTGGTATACTCGGACAGAGGAGGGGTGGTGGACGTGGTATACTTGGACAAAGGGGTGGTTGTGGACGTGGTATACTTGGACGGAGGGGTGGTTGTGGACGTGGTATACTTGGACAGAGGGGGGGGGCGGTGGATGCGGTATACTTGGACAGAGGGGTGGCGGTGGACGTGGTATACTTGGACAGAGGGGTGGCAGTGGACATGGTATACTTGGACAGAAGGGTGGCGGTGGACGTGGTATACTTGGACAGACGGGTGGCGGTGGACGTGGTATACTTGGACAGAGGGGTGGCGGTGGATGCGGTATACTTGGACAGAGGGGGGCTGTTGACCTGGTATACTTGGACAGAGGGGTGGCTGTGGACGTAGTATACTTGGACAGAGGGGTGGAGGTGGGCGTGGTATACTTGGACAGAGGGGTGGAGGTGGGCGTGGTATACTTGGACAGAGGGGTGGAGGTGGGCGTGGTATACTTGGACAGAGGGGTGGAGGTGGGCGTGGTATACGTGGACAGAGGGGTGGAGGTGGGCGTGGTATACTTGGACAGAGGGGTGGAGGTGGGCGTGGTATACTTGAATTTTGAAAATACGTTTGACACTGTTCCCCACACACGGCTAATGTGTAAGCTAAAGTCTATGGGCTGGAAACATTGGAATGTAAATGGATAGAAAACTGGATAAAAGATCGTATTCATATTATAATACATAAGGGGGGATACGATCTCCATGTATAATACATAAGGGGGGATATGATCTCCATGTATAATACATAAGGGGGGATATGATCTCCATGTATAATACATAAGGGGGGATATGATCTCCATGTATAATACATAAGGGGGGGATATGATCTCCATGTATAATACATAAGGGGGGATATGATCTCCATGTATAATACATAAGGGGGGGTATGATCTCCATGTATAATACATAGGGGGGGGATATGATCTCCATGTATAATACATAAGGGGGGGATATGATCTCCATGTATAATACATAAGGGGGGATATGATCTCCATGTATAATACATAAGGGGGGGATATGATCTCAATGTGTAATACATAAGGGGGGTGTATGATCTCCATGTATAATACATAAGGGGGGATATGATCTCCATGTATAATACATAAGGGGGGATATGATCACCATGTATAATACATAAGGGGGGATATGATCTCCATGTATAATACATAAGGGGGGGATATGATCTCCATGTATAATACATAAGGGGGGTGTATGATCTCCATGTATAATACATAAGGGGGATATGATCTCCATGTATAATACATTAGGGGGATATGATCTCCATGTATAATACATAAGGGGGATATGATCTCCATGTATAATACATAAGGGGGGATATGATCTCCATGTATAATACATAAGGGGGGATATGATCTCCATGTATAATACATAAGGGGGGATATGATCTCCATGTATAATACATAAGGGGGGGATATGATCTCCATGTATAATACATAAGGGGGGGATATGATCTCCATGTATAATACATAAGGGGGGATATGATCTCCATGTATAATACATAAGGGGGGATATGATCTCCATGTATAATACATAAGGGGGGATATGATCTCCATGTATAATACATAAGGGGGGATATGATCTCCATGTATAATACATAAGGGGGGATATGATCTCCATGTATAATACATAAGGGGGGGATATGATCTCCATGTATAATACATAAGGGGGGGGATATGATCTCCATGTATAATACATAAGGGGGGATATGATCTCCATGTATAATACATAAGGGGGGATATGATCTCCATGTATAATACATAAGGGGGGATATGATCTCCATGTATAATACATAAGGGGGGATACGATCTCCATGTATAATACATAAGGGGGATATGATCTCCATGTATAATACATAAGGGGGGGATATGATCTCCATGTATAATACGTAAGGGGGATATGATCTCCATGTATAATACATAAGGGGGGGGATATGATCTCCATGTATAATACATAAGGGGGGGGGGATATGATCTCCATGTATAATACATAAGGGGGGGATATGATCTCCATGTATAATACATAAGGGGGGATATGATCTCCATGTATAATACATAAGGGGGATATGATCTCCATGTATAATACATAAGGGGGATATGATCTCCATGTATAATACATAAGGGGGGATATGATCTCCATGTATAATACATAAGGGGGGATATGATCTCCATGTATAATACATAAGGGGGGATATGATCTCCATGTATAATACATAAAGGGGGATATGATCTCCATGTATAATACATAAGGGGGGATATGATCTCCATGTATAACACATAAGGGGGGATATGATCTCCATGTATAATACATAAGGGGGGATATGATCTCCATGTATAATACATAAGGGGGGATATGATCTCCATGTATAATACATAAGGGGGGATATGATCTCCATGTATAATACATAAAGGGGGATATGATCTTCATGTATAATACATAAGGGGGGATATGATCTCCATGTATAATACATAAGGGGGGATATGATCTCCATGTATAATACATAAGGGGGGATATGATCTCCATGTATAATACATAAGGGGGGATATGATCTCCATGTATAATACGTAAGGGGGGATATGATCTCCATGTATAATACATAAGGGGGGGGATATGATCTCCATGTATAATACATAAGGGGGGGGGATATGATCTCCATGTATAATACATAAGGGGGGGATATGATCTCCATGTATAATACATAAGGGGGATATGATCTCCATGTATAATACATAAGGAGGGGATATGATCTCCATGTATAATACATAAGGGGGGGGATATGATCTCCATGTATAATACATAAGGGGGGGATATGATCTCCATGTATAATACATAAGGGGGATATGATCTCCATGTATAATACATAAGGGGGATATGATCTCCATGTATAATACATAAGGGGGGATA
>NW_028321275.1:0-55000 GCF_062004578.1 Staurois parvus | reverse complement strand
CTCTCCTCGTGACGGTGTCTATCTGGTGTCAGCCTCTCCTCGTGACAGGGTCCGTCTGGTGTCAGCCTCGCTAGTGACGGTTTCGGTCTGGTGTCAGCCTCTCCTCGTGACGGTGTCAGTCTGGTGTCAGCCTCGCTAGTGACGGTGTCAGTCTGGTGTCAGCCTCGCTAGTGACGGTTTAAGTCTGGTGTCAGCCTCTCCTCGTGACGGTGTCCGTCTGGTGTCAGCCTCTCCTCGTGACGGTGTCAGTCTGGTGTCAGCCTCGCTAGTGACGGGGTTGGTCTGGTGTCAGCCTCTCCTCGTGACGGGGTCGGTCTGGTGTCAGCCTCTCCTCGTGACGGTGTCGGTCTGGTGTCAGCCTCTCCTCGTGACGGGGTCCGTCTGGTGTCAGCCTCTCCTCGTGACGGGGTCGGTCTGGTGTCAGCCTCTCCTCGTGACGGGGTCGGTCTGGTGTCAGCCTCGCTAGTGACGGTTTCAGTCTGGTGTCAGCCTCTCCTCGTGACGGTGTCAGTCTGGTGTCAGCCTCGCTAGTGACGGTGTCAGTCTGGTGTCAGCCTCGCTAGTGACGGTTTCAGTCTGGTGTCAGCCTCTCCTCGTGACGGTGTCAGTCTGGTGTCAGCCTCGCTAGTGACGGGGTCGGTCTGGTGTCAGCCTCGCCTCGTGACGGTGTCGGTCTGGTGTCAGCCTCGCTAGTGACGGTGTCGGTCTGGTGTCAGCCTCTCCTCGTGACGGGGTCGGTCTGGTGTCAGCCTCTCCTCGTGACGGTGTCGGTCTGGTGTCAGCCTCGCCTCGTGACGGTGTCGGTCTGGTGTCAGCCTCGCTAGTGACGGTGTCGGTCTGGTGTCAGCCTCTCCTCGTGACGGGGTCGGTCTGGTGTCAGCCTCTCCTCGTGACGGTGTCGGTCTGGTGTCAGCCTCGCTAGTGACGTTGTCAGTCTGGTGTCAGCCTCGCTAGTGACGGTTTCAGTCTGGTGTCAGCCTCTCCTCGTGACGGTGTCAGTCTGGTGTCAGCCTCTCCTCGTGACGGTGTCAGTCTGGTGTCAGCCTCGCTAGTGACGGTTTCAGTCTGGTGTCAGCCTCTCCTCGTGACGGTGTCGGTCTGGTGTCAGCCTCGCCTCGTGACGGTGTCAGTCTGGTGTCTGCCTCGCTAGTGACGGTGTCGGTCTGGTGTCAGCCTCGCCTCGTGACGGTGTCGGTCTGGTGTCAGCCTCGCCTCGTGACGGTGTCGGTCTGGTGTCATCCTCGCTAGTGACGGTGTCGGTCTGGTGTCATCCTCGCCTCGTGACGGGGTCGGTCTGGTGTCAGCCTCGCTAGTGACGGGGTCGGTCTGGTGTCAGCCTCTCCTCGTGACGGTGTCGGTCTGGTGTCAGCCTCTCCTCGTGACGGGGTCCGTCTGGTGTCAGCCTCTCCTCGTGACGGGGGTCGGTCTGGTGTCATCCTCGCTAGTGACGGTGTCGGTCTGGTGTCATCCTCGCCTCGTGACGGTGTCGGTCTGGTGTCATCCTCGCTAGTGACGGTGTCGGTCTGGTGTCAGCCTCTCCTCGTGACGGGGTCGGTTTGGTGTCAGCCTCTCCTCGTGACGGGGGTCGGTCTGGTGTCAGCCTCGCTAGTGACGGTTTCAGTCTGGTGTCAGCCTCTCCTCGTGACGGTGTCGGTCTGGTGTCATCCTCGCTAGTGACGGTGTCGGTCTGGTGTCATCCTCGCCTCGTGACGGGATCGGTCTGGTGTCAGCCTCGCTAGTGACGGGGTCGGTCTGGTGTCAGCCTCTCCTCGTGACGGTGTCGGTCTGGTGTCAGCCTCGCTAGTGACGGGGTCGGTCTGGTGTCAGCCTCGCTAGTGACGGGGTCGGTCTGGTGTCAGCCTCGCCTCGTGACGGTGTCGGTCTGGTGTCAGCCTCGCCTCGTCACGGTGTCGGTCTGGTGTCAGCCTCGCCTCGTGACGGTGTCGGTCTGGTGTCATCCTCGCTAGTGACGGTGTCGGTCTGGTGTCATCCTCGCCTCGTGACGGGGTCGGTCTGGTGTCAGCCTCGCTAGTGACGGGGTCGGTCTGGTGTCAGCCTCTCCTCGTGACGGTGTCGGTCTGGTGTCAGCCTCTCCTCGTGACGGTGTCGGTCTGGTGTCAGCCTCTCCTCGTGACGGGGTCGGTCTGGTGTCAGCCTCTCCTCGTAACGGGGTCGGTCTGGTGTCAGCCTCGCTAGTGACGGTTTCAGTCTGGTGTCAGCCTCTCCTCGTAACGGGGTCGGTCTGGTGTCAGCCTCGCTAGTGACGGTTTCAGTCTGGTGTCAGCCTCTCCTCGTGACGGTGTCGGTCTGGTGTCAGCCTCTCCTCGTGACGGGGTCGGTCTGGTGTCAGCCTCTCCTCGTAACGGGGTCGGTCTGGTGTCAGCCTCGCTAGTGACGGTTTCAGTCTGGTGTCAGCCTCTCCTCGTAACGGGGTCGGTCTGGTGTCAGCCTCGCTAGTGACGGTTTCAGTCTGGTGTCAGCCTCTCCTCGTGACGGTGTCAGTCTGGTGTCAGCCTCGCTAGTGACGGTATCAGTCTGGTGTCAGCCTCTCCTCGTGACGGTGTCGGTCTGGTGTCAGCCTCGCTAGTGACGGGGTCGGTCTGGTGTCAGCCTCGCTAGTGACGGGGTCGGTCTGGTGTCAGCCTCTCCTCGTGACGGTGTCGGTCTGGTGTCAGCCTCTCCTCGTGACGGTGTCGGTCTGGTGTCAGCCTCTCCTCGTGACGGGGTCGGTCTGGTGTCAGCCTCGCTAGTGACGGTGTCAGTCTGGTGTCAGCCTCGCTAGTGACGGTTTCAGTCTGGTGTCAGCCTCTCCTCGTGACGGTGTCAGTCTGGTGTCAGCCTCTCCTCGTGACGGTGTCAGTCTGGTGTCATCCTCGCTAGTGACGGTGTCGGTCTGGTGTCAGCCTCTCCTCGTGACGGGGGTCGGTCTGGTGTCAGCCTCGCTAGTGACGGTTTCGGTCTGGTGTCAGCCTCTCCTCGTGACGGTGTCGGTCTGGTGTCAGCCTCGCTAGTGACGGTTTCAGTCTGGTGTCTGCCTCGCCTCGTGACGGTGTCGGTCTGGTGTCAGCCTCTCCTCGTGACGGGGTCCGTCTGGTGTCAGCCTCTCCTCGTGACGGGGTCGGTCTGGTGTCAGCCTCTCCTCGTGACGGGGTCGGTCTGGTGTCAGCCTCGCCTCGTGACGGTGTCGGTCTGGTGTCAGCCTCGCTAGTGACGGTGTCGGTCTGGTGTCAGCCTCTCCTCATGACGGGGTCGGTCTGGTGTCAGCCTCTCCTCGTGACGGGGGTCGGTCTGGTGTCAGCCTCGCTAGTAACGGTTTCAGTCTGGTGTCAGCCTCTCCTCGTGACGGTGTCGGTCTGGTGTCAGCCTCGCTAGTGACGGGGTCGGTCTGGTGTCAGCCTCTCCTCGTGACGGTGTCGGTCTGGTGTCAGCCTTTCCTCGTGACGGGGTCCGTCTGGTGTCAGCCTCTCCTCGTGACGGGGTCGGTCTGGTGTCAGCCTCTCCTCGTTACGGGGTCGGTCTGGTGTCAGCCTCGCCTCGTGACGGTGTCGGTCTGGTGTCAGCCTCGCCTCGTGACGGTGTCGGTCTGGTGTCAGCCTCGCCTCGTGACGGTGTCGGTCTGGTCTCAGCCTCTCCTCGTGACGGTGTCGGTCTGGTGTCAGCCTCTCCTCGTGACGGGGTCGGTCTGGTGTCAGCCTCGCTAGTGACGGGGTCGGTCTGGTGTCAGCCTCGCCTCGTGACGGTGTCGGTCTGGTGTCAGCCTCGCCTCGTGACGGTGTCGGTCTGGTGTCAGCCTCGCCTCGTGACGGTGTCGGTCTGGTGTCAGCCTCGCTAGTGACGGTGTCGGTCTGGTGTCAGCCTCTCCTCGTTACGGTGTCAGTCTGGTGTCAGCCTCTCCTCGTGACGGGGTCGGTCTGGTGTCAGCCTCTCCTCGTGACGGTGTCGGTCTGGTGTCAGCCTCGCTAGTGACGGGGTCGGTCTGGTGTCAGCCTCGCTAGTGACGGTGTCGGTCTGGTGTCAGCCTCGCCTCGTGACGGTGTCGGTCTGGTGTCAGCCTCGCCTCGTGACGGTGTCGGTCTGGTGTCAGCCTCGCCTCGTGACGGTGTCGGTCTGGTGTCAGCCTCGCCTCGTGACGGTGTCGGTCTGGTGTCAGCCTCTCCTCGTGACGGTGTCGGTCTGGTGTCAGCCTCTCCTCGTGACGGGGTCGGTCTGGTGTCAGCCTCTCCTCGTGACGGGGTCGGTCTGGTGTCAGCCTCGCTAGTGACGGTTTTAGTCTGGTGTCAGCCTCGCCTCGTGACGGTGTCGGTCTGGTGTCATGCTCGCTAGTGACGGTGTCGGTCTGGTGTCATCCTCGCCTCGTGACGGGGTTCGGTCTGGTTTCAGCCTCTCCTCGTGACGGTGTCGGTCTGGTGTCAGCCTCTCCTCGTGACGGGGTCGGTCTGGTGTCAGCCTCTCCTCGTGACGGGGTCGGTCTGGTGTCAGCCTCGCTAGTGACGGTTTCGGTCTGGTGTCAGCCTCGCCTTGTGACGGTGTCGGTCTGGTGTCAGCCTCGCCTCGTGACGGTGTCGGTCTGGTGTCAGCCTCGCTAGTGACGGTGTCGGTCTGGTGTCAGCCTCTCCTCGTGACGGTGTCAGTCTGGTGTCAGCCTCTCCTCGTGACGGGGTCGGTCTGGTGTCAGCCTCTCCTCGTGACGGGGTCGGTCTGGTGTCAGCCTCGCTAGTGACGGTTTCGGTCTGGTGTCAGCCTCGCCTCGTGACGGTGTCGGTCTGGTGTCAGCCTCGCCTCGTGACGGTGTCAGTCTGGTGTCAGCCTCGCTAGTGACGGTGTCGGTCTGGTGTCAGCCTCTCCTCGTGACGGTGTCAGTCTGGTGTCAGCCTCTCCTCGTGACGGGGTCGGTCTGGTGTCAGCCTCTCCTCGTGACGGGGTCGGTCTGGTGTCAGCCTCGCTAGTGACGGTTTCAGTCTGGTGTCAGCCTCGCCTCGTGACGGTGTCGGTCTGGTGTCATGCTCGCTAGTGACGGTGTCGGTCTGGTGTCATCCTCGCCTCGTGACGGGGTCGGTCTGGTGTCAGCCTCTCCTCGTGACGGTGTCGGTCTGGTGTCAGCCTCTCCTCGTGACGGGGTCGGTCTGGTGTCAGCCTCTCCTCGTGACGGGGTCGGTCTGGTGTCAGCCTCGCTAGTGACGGTTTCGGTCTGGTGTCAGCCTCTCCTCGTGACGGTGTCGGTCTGGTGTCAGCCTCGCTAGTGACGGTGTCAGTCTGGTGTCAGCCTCGCTAGTGACGGTTTCAGTCTGGTGTCAGCCTCTCCTCGTGACGGTGTCGGTCTGGTGTCAGCCTCGCTAGTGACGGGGTCGGTCTGGTGTCAGCCTCGCTAGTGACGGGGTCGGTCTGGTGTCAGCCTCGCTAGTGACTTGGTCGGTCTGGTGTCAGCCTCACCTCGTGACGGTGTCGGTCTGGTGTCAGCCTCGCCTCGTGACGGTGTCGGTCTGGTGTCAGCCTCGCCTCGTGACGGTGTCGGTCTGGTGTCAGCCTCGCCTCGTGACGGTGTCGGTCTGGTGTCAGCCTCGCCTCGTGACGGTGTCGGTCTGGTGTCAGCCTCGCCTCGTGACGGTGTCGGTCTGGTGTCAGCCTCGCCTCGTGACGGTGTCGGTCTGGTGTCATCCTCGCTAGTGACGGTGTCGGTCTGGTGTCATCCTCGCCTCGTGACGGGGTCGGTCTGGTGTCAGCCTCGCTAGTGACGGTGTCGGTCTGGTGTCAGCCTCTCCTCGTGACGGTGTCGGTCTGGTGTCAGCCTCTCCTCGTGACGGTGTCGGTCTGGTGTCAGCCTCTCCTCGTGACGGGGTCCGTCTGGTGTCAGCCTCTCCTCGTGACGGGGTCGGTCTGGTGTCAGCCTCTCCTCGTGACGGGGTCGGTCTGGTGTCAGCCTCGCCTCGTGACGGTGTCGGTCTGGTGTCAGCCTCGCTAGTGACGGTGTCGGTCTGGTGTCAGCCTCTCCTCGTGACGGGGTCGGTCTGGTGTCAGCCTCTCCTCGTGACGGTGTCGGTCTGGTGTCAGCCTCGCTAGTGACGGTGTCAGTCTGGTGTCAGCCTCTCCTAGTGACGGTGTCAGTCTGGTGTCAGCCTCTCCTCGTGACGGTGTCAGTCTGGTGTCAGCCTCGCTAGTGACGGTTTCAGTCTGGTGTCAGCCTCTCCTCGTGACGGTGTCGGTCTGGTGTCAGCCTCGCCTCGTGACGGTGTCGGTCTGGTGTCATCCTCGCTAGTGACGGTGTCGGTCTGGTGTCATCCTCGCCTCGTGACGGGGTCGGTCTGGTGTCAGCCTCGCTAGTGACGGTTTCAGTCTGGTGTCAGCCTGTCCTCATGACGGTGTCAGTCTGGTGTCTGCCTCGCTAGTGACGGGGTCGGTCTGGTGTCAGCCTCGCCTTGTGACGGTGTCGGTCTGGTGTCAGCCTCGCCTCGTGACGGTGTCGGTCTGGTGTCATCCTCGCTAGTGACGGTGTCGGTCTGGTGTCATCCTCGCCTCGTGACGGGGTCGGTCTGGTGTCAGCCTCGCTAGTGACAGGGTCGGTCTGGTGTCAGCCTCTCCTCGTGACGGTGTCGGTCTGGTGTCAGCCTCTCCTCATGACGGGGTCCGTCTGGTGTCAGCCTCTCCTCGTGACGGGGTCGGTCTGGTGTCAGCCTCTCCTCGTGACGGTTTCGGTCTGGTGTCAGCCTCTCCTCGTGACGGTGTCGGTCTGGTGTCAGCCTCGCTAGTGACGGGGTCGGTCTGGTGTCAGCCTCGCTAGTGACGGTGTCGGTCTGGTGTCAGCCTCGCCTCGTGACGGTGTCGGTCTGGTGTCAGCCTCGCCTCGTGACGGTGTCGGTCTGGTGTCAGCCTCGCCTCGTGACGGTGTCGGTCTGGTGTCAGCCTCGCCTCGTGACGGTGTCGGTCTGGTGTCAGCCTCGCCTCGTGACGGTGTCGGTCTGGTGTCAGCCTCGCCTCGTGACGGTGTCGGTCTGGTGTCAGCCTCTCCTCGTGACGGGGTCGGTCTGGTGTCAGCCTCTCCTCGTGACGGGGGTCGGTCTGGTGTCATCCTCGCTAGTGACGGGGTCGGTCTGGTGTCAGCCTCTCCTCGTGACGGTGTCGGTCTGGTGTCAGCCTCGCTAGTGACGGGGTCGGTCTGGTGTCAGCCTCTCCTCGTGACGGTGTCGGTCTGGTGTCAGCCTCGCTAGTGACGGTGTCAGTCTGGTGTCAGCCTCGCTAGTGACGGTGTCGGTCTGGTGTCAGCCTCGCCTCGTGACGGGGTCGGTCTGGTGTCAGCCTCGCCTCGTGACGGTGTCGGTCTGGTGTCAGCCTCGCCTCGTGACGGTGTCGGTCTGGTGTCAGCCTCGCCTCGTGACGGTGTCGGTCTGGTGTCAGCCTCGCTAGTGACGGGGTCGGTCTGGTGTCAGCCTCGCTAGTGACGGTGTCGGTCTGGTGTCAGCCTCGCCTCGTGACGGGGTCGGTCTGGTGTCAACCTCGCCTCGTGACGGTGTCGGTTTGGTGTCAGCCTCGCCTCGTGACGGTGTCGGTCTGGTGTCAGCCTCGCCTCGTGACGGTGTCGGTCTGGTGTCAGCCTCTCCTCGTGACGGTGTCGGTCTGGTGTCATCCTCTCCTCGTGACGGGGTCGGTCTGGTGTCAGCCTCTCCTCGTGACGGGGTCGGTCTGGTGTCAGCCTCGCTAGTGACGGTTTCAGTCTGGTGTCAGCCTCGCCTCGTGACGGTGTCGGTCTGGTGTTATGCTCGCTAGTGACGGTGTCGGTCTGTTGTCATCCTCGCCTCGTGACGGGGGTCGGTCTGGTGTCAGCCTCGCTAGTGACGGTTTCGGTCTGGTGTCAGCCTCTCCTCGTGACGGTGTCGGTCTGGTGTCAGCCACGCTAGTGACGGTGTCAGTCTGGTGTCAGCCTCGCTAGTGACGGTTTCAGTCTGGTGTCAGCCTCTCCTCGTGACGGTGTCAGTCTGGTGTCAGCCTCTCCTCGTGACGGTGTCAGTCTGGTGTCAGCCTCGCTAGTGACGGTTTCAGTCTGGTGTCAGCCTCTCCTCGTGACGGTGTCGGTCTGGTGTCAGCCTCTCCTCGTGACGGTGTCAGTCTGGTGTCAGCCTCGCTAGTGACGGGGTCGGTCTGGTGTCAGCCTCGCTAGTGACGGTGTCGGTCTGGTGTCAGCCTCGCCTCGTGACGGTGTCGGTCTGGTGTCAGCCTCGCCTCGTGACGGTGTCGGTCTGGTGTCAGCCTCGCCTCGTGACGGTGTCGGCCTGGTGTCAGCCTCGCCTCGTGACGGTGTCGGTCTGGTGTCAGCCTCTCCTCGTGACGGTGTCGGTCTGGTGTCAGCCTCTCCTCGTGACGGGGTCGGTCTGGTGTCAGCCTCTCCTCGTGACGGGGTCGGTCTGGTGTCAGCCTCGCTAGTGACGGTTTCAGTCTGGTGTCAGCCTCGCCTCGTGACGGTGTCGGTCTGGTGTCATGCTCGCTAGTGACGGTGTCGGTCTGGTGTCAGCCTCGCCTCGTGACGGTGTCGGTCTGGTGTCAGCCTCTCCTCGTGACGGTGTCGGTCTGGTGTCATCCTCTCCTCGTGACGGGGTCGGTCTGGTGTCAGCCTCTCCTCGTGACGGGGTCGGTCTGGTGTCAGTCTCGCTAGTGACGGTTTCAGTCTGGTGTCAACCTCGCCTCGTGACGGTGTCGGTCTGGTGTTATGCTCGCTAGTGACGGTATCGGTCTGTTGTCATCCTCGCCTCGTGACGGGGTCGGTCTGGTGTCAGCCTCTCCTCGTGACGGTGTCGGTCTGGTGTCAGCCTCTCCTCGTGACGGGGTCGGTCTGGTGTCAGCCTCTCCTCGTGACGGGGGTCGGTCTGGTGTCAGCCTCGCTAGTGACGGTTACGGTCTGGTGTCAGCCTCGCTAGTGACGGTGTCGGTCTGGTGTCAGCCTCGCTAGTGACGGTGTCAGTCTGGTGTCAGCCTCGCTAGTGACGGTTTCAGTCTGGTGTCAGCCTCTCCTCGTGACGGTGTCAGTCTGGTGTCAGCCTCTCCTCGTGACGGTGTCAGTCTGGTGTCAGCCTCGCTAGTGACGGTTTCAGTCTGGTGTCAGCATCTCCTCGTGACGGTGTCGGTCTGGTGTCAGCCTCTCCTCGTGACGGTGTCAGTCTGGTGTCAGCCTCGCTAGTGACGGTTTCAGTCTGGTGTCAGCCTCTCCTCGTGACGGTGTCGGTCTGGTGTCAGCCTCGCTAGTGACGGGGTCGGTCTGGTGTCAGCCTCGCTAGTGACGGTGTCGGTCTGGTGTCAGCCTCGCCTCGTGACGGTGTCGGTCTGGTGTCAGCCTCGCCTCGTGACGGTGTCGGTCTGGTGTCAGCCTCGCCTCGTGACGGGGTCGGTCTGGTGTCAGCCTCGCCTCGTGACGGTGTCGGTCTGGTGTCAGCCTCTCCTCCTGACTTTGTCGGTCTGGTGTCATCCTCTCCTCGTGACGGGGTCGGTCTGGTGTCAGCCTCTCCTCGTGACGGGGTCGGTCTGGTGTCAGCCTCGCTAGTGACGGTTTCAGTCTGGTGTCAGCCTCGCCTCGTGACGGTGTCGGTCTGGTGTTATGCTCGCTAGTGACGGTGTAGGTCTGTTGTCATCCTCGCCTCGTGACGGGGTCCGTCTGGTGTCAGCCTCTCCTCGTGACGGTGTCGGTCTGGTGTCAGCCTCTCCTCGTGACGGGGTCGGTCTGGTGTCAGCCTCTCCTCGTGACGGGGGTCGGTCTGGTGTCAGCCTCGCTAGTGACGGTTTCGGTCTGGTGTCAGCCTCTCCTCGTGACGGTGTCGGTCTGGTGTCAGCCTCGCTAGTGACGGTGTCAGTCTGGTGTCAGCCTCGCTAGTGACGGTTTCAGTCTGGTGTCAGCCTCTCCTCGTGACGGTGTCAGTCTGGTGTCAGCCTCTCCTCGTGACGGTGTCAGTCTGGTGTCAGCCTCGCTAGTGACGGTTTCAGTCTGGTGTCAGCCTCTCCTCGTGACGGTGTCGGTCTGGTGTCAGCCTCTCCTCGTGACGGTGTCAGTCTGGTGTCAGCCTCGCCTCGTGACGGTGTCGGTCTGGTGTCAGCCTCGCTAGTGACGGTGTCAGTCTGGTGTCAGCCTCTCCTCGTGACGGTGTCGGTCTGGTGTCAGCCTCGCTAGTGACGGGGTCGGTCTGGTGTCAGCCTCTCCTCGTGACGGTGTCGGTCTGGTGTCAGCCTCTCCTCGTGACGGGGTCGGTCTGGTGTCAGCCTCGCCTCGTGACGGTGTCGGTCTGGTGTCATCCTCGCTAGTGACGGTGTCGGTCTGGTGTCATGCTCGCTAGTGACGGTGTCGGTCTGGTGTCAGCCTCGCTAGTGACGGGGTCGGTCTGGTGTCAGCCTCTCCTCGTGACGGTGTCGGTCTGGTGTCAGCCTCTCCTCGTGACGGGGTCGGTCTGGTGTCAGCCTCGCCTCGTGACGGTGTCGGTCTGGTGTCAGCCTCGCTAGTGACGATGTCGGTCTGGTGTCATGCTCGCTAGTGACGGTGTCGGTCTGGTGTCAGCCTCTCCTCGTGACGGGGTCGGTCTGGTGTCAGCCTCTCCTCGTGACGGGGGTCGGTCTGGTGTCATCCTCGCTAGTGACGGTGTCGGTCTGGTGTCATCCTCGCTAGTGACGGTGTCGGTCTGGTGTCAGCCTCTCCTCGTGACGGGGTCGGTTTGGTGTCAGCCTCTCCTCGTGACGGGGGTCGGTCTGGTGTCAGCCTCGCTAGTGACGGTTTCGGTCTGGTGTCAGCCTCACCTCGTGACGGTGTCGGTCTGGTGTCATCCTCGCTAGTGACGGTGTCGGTCTGGTGTCATCCTCGCCTCGTGACGGGGTCGGTCTGGTGTCAGCCTCGCTAGTGACGGGGTCGGTCTTGTGTCAGCCTCTCCTCGTGACGGTGTCGGTCTGGTGTCAGCCTCGCTAGTGACGGTGTCAGTCTGGTGTTAGCCTCGCTAGTGACGGTTTCAGTCTGGTGTCAGCCTCTCCTCGTGACGGTGTCAGTCTGGTGTCAGCCTCTCCTCGTGACGGTGTCAGTCTGGTGTCAGCCTCGCTAGTGACGGTATCAGTCTGGTGTCAGCCTCGCCTCGTGACGGTGTCGGTCTGGTGTCAGCCTCGCTAGTGACGGGGTCGGTCTGGTGTCAGCCTCGCTAGTGACGGGGTCGGTCTGGTGTCAGCCTCGCCTCGTGACGGTGTCGGTCTGGTGTCAGCCTCGCCTCGTGACGGTGTCGGTCTGGTGTCAGCCTCGCCTCGTGACGGTGTCGGTCTGGTGTCATCCTCGCTAGTGACGGTGTCGGTCTGGTGTCACCCTCGCCTCGTGATGGGGTCGGTCTGGTGTCAGCCACGCTAGTGACGGGGTCGGTCTGGTGTCAGCCTCTCCTCGTGACGGTGTCGGTCTGGTGTCAGCCTCTCCTCGTGACGGTGTCAGTCTGGTGTCAGCCTCTCCTCGTGACGGGGTCGGTCTGGTGTCAGCCTCTCCTCGTGACGGGGTCGGTCTGGTGTCAGCCTCGCTTGTGACGGTTTCAGTCTGGTGTCAGCCTCTCCTCGTGACGTTGTCAGTCTGGTGTGTGCCTCGCTAGTGATGGGGTCGGTCTGGTGTCAGCCTCTCCTCGTGACGGTGTTGGTCTGGTGTCAGCCTCTCCTCGTGACGGGGTCCGTCTGGTGTCAGCCTCTCCTCGTGACGGGGTCAGTCTGGTGTCAGCCTCTCCTCGTGACGGGGTCAGTCTGGTGTCAGCCTCTCCTCGTGACGGTGTCGGTCTGGTGTCAGCCTCTCCTCGTGACGGGGTCGGTCTGGTGTCAGCCTCTCCTCGTGACGGGGGTCGGTCTGGTGTCATCCTCGATAGTGACGGTGTCGGTCTGGTGTCATCCTCGCCTTGTGACGGTGTCGGTCTGGTGTCATCCTCGCTAGTGACGGTGTCGGTCTGGTGTCAGCCTCTCCTCGTGACGGGGTCGGTTTGGTTTCAGCCTCTCCTCGTGACGGGGGTCGGTCTGGTGTCAGCCTCGCTAGTGACGGTTTCGGTCTGGTGTCAGCCTCTCCTCGTGACGGTGTCAGTCTGGTGTCAGCCTCTCCTCGTGACGGTGTCAGTCTGGTGTCAGCCTCGCTAGTGACGGTTTCAGTCTGGTGTCAGCCTCTCCTCGTGACGGTGTCGGTCTGGTGTCATCCTCGCCTCGTGACTGTGTCGGTCTGGTGTCATCCTCGCTAGTGACGGTGTCGGTCTGGTGTCATCCTCGCCTCGTGACGGGGTAGGTCTGGTGTCAGCCTCGCTAGTGACGGGGTCGGTCTGGTGTCAGCCTCTCCTCGTGACGGTGTCGGTCTGGTGTCAGCCTCTCCTCGTGACGTGGTCCGTCTGGTGTCAGCCTCTCCTCGTGACGGGGTCGGTCTGGTGTCAGCCTCTCCTCGTGACGGGGTCGGTCTGGAGTCAGCCTTGCCTCGTGACGGTGTCGGTCTGGTGTCAGCCTCGCTAGTGACGGTGTCGGTCTGGTGTCAGCCTCTCCTCGTGACGGGGTCGGTCTGGTGTCAGCCTCTCCTCGTGACGGGGTCGGTCTGGTGTCAGCCTCGCCTCGTGACGGTGTCGGTCTGGTGTCATCCTCGCTAGTGACGGTGTCGGTCTGGTGTCATCCTCGCCTCGTGACGGGGTCGGTCTGGTGTCAGCCTCGCTAGTGACGGGGTCGGTCTGGTGTCAGCCTCTCCTCGTGACGGTGTCGGTCTGGTGTCAGCCTCGCTAGTGACGGTGTCAGTCTGGTGTTAGCCTCGCTAGTGACGGTTTCAGTCTGGTGTCAGCCTCTCCTCGTGACGGTGTCAGCCTCTCCTTGTGACGGTGTCAGTCTGGTGTCAGCCTCGCTAGTGACGGTATCAGTCTGGTGTCAGCCTCGCCTCGTGACGGTGTCGGTCTGGTGTCAGCCTCGCTAGTGACGGGGTCGGTCTGGTGTCAGCCTCGCTAGTGACGGGGTCGGTCTGGTGTCAGCCACGCCTCGTGACGGTGTCGGTCTGGTGTCAGCCTCGCCTCGTGACGGTGTCGGTCTGGTGTCAGCCTCGCCTCGTGACGGTGTCGGTCTGGTGTCATCCTCGCTAGTGACGGTGTCGGTCTGGTGTCATCCTCGCCTCGTGACGGGGTCGGTCTGGTGTCAGCCACGCTAGTGACGGGGTCGGTCTGGTGTCAGCCTCTCCTCGTGACGGTGTCGGTCTGGTGTCAGCCTCTCCTCGTGACGGTGTCGGTCTGGTGTCAGCCTCTCCTCGTGACGGGGTCGGTCTGGTGTCAGCCTCTCCTCGTGACGGGGTCGGTCTGGTGTCAGCCTCGCTAGTGACGGTTTCAGTCTGGTGTCAGCCTCTCCTCGTGACGTTGTCAGTCTGGTGTCTGCCTCGCTAGTGACGGGGTCGGTCTGGTGTCAGCCTCTCCTCGTGACGGTGTCGGTCTGGTGTCAGCCTCTCCTCGTGACGGGGTCGGTCTGGTGTCAGCCTCTCCTCGTGACGGGGTCGGTCTGGTGTCAGCCTCTCCTCGTGACGGGGTCGGTCTGGTGTCAGCCTCGCCTCGTGACGGTGTCGGTCTGGTGTCAGCCTCGCTAGTGACGGTGTCAGTCTGGTGTCAGCCTCGCTAGTGACGGTTTCAGTCTGGTGTCAGCCTCTCCTCGTGTAGGTGTCAGTCTGGTGTCAGCCTCTCCTCGTGACGGTGTCAGTCTGGTGTCAGCCTCGCTAGTGACGGTTTCAGTCTGGTGTCAGCCTCTCCTCGTGACGGTGTCGGTCTGGTGTCAGCCTCTCCTCGTGACGGTGTAAGTCTGGTGTCAGCCTCGCTAGTGACGGTTTCAGTCTGGTGTCAGCCTCGCTAGTGACGGTGTCGGTCTGGTGTCAGCCTCGCCTCGTGACGGTGTCGGTCTGGTGTCAGCCTCGCCTCGTGACGGTGTCAGTCTGGTGTCAGCCTCGCTAGTGACGGGGTCGGTCTGGTGTCAGCCTCGCTAGTGACGGTGTCGGTCTGGTGTCAGCCTCGCCTCGTGACGGTGTCGGTCTGGTGTCAGCCTCGCCTCGTGACGGTGTCGGTCTGGTGTCAGCCTCGCCTCGTGACGGTGTCGGTCTGGTGTCAGCCTCGCCTCGTGACGGTGTCGGTCTGGTCTCAGCCTCTCCTCGTGACGGTGTCGGTCTGGTGTCAGCCTCTCCTCGTGACGGGGTCGGTCTGGTGTCAGCCTCTCCTCGTGACGGGGTCGGTCTGGTGTCAGCCTCGCTAGTGACGGTTTCGGTCTGGTGTCAGCCTCGCCTCGTGACGGTGTCGGTCTGGTGTCAGCCTCGCCTCGTGACGGTGTCGGTCTGGTGTCAGCCTCGCTAGTGACGGTGTCAGTCTGGTGTCAGCCTCTCCTCGTGACGGGGTCGGTCTGGTGTCAGCCTCTCCTCGTGACGGTGTCGGTCTGGTGTCAGCCTCGCTAGTGACGGGGTCGGTCTGGTGTCAGCCTCGCTAGTGACGGTGTCGGTCTGGTGTCAGCCTCGCCTCGTGACGGTGTCGGTCTGGTGTCAGCCTCGCCTCGTGACGGTGTCGGTCTGGTGTCAGCCTCGCCTCGTGACGGTGTCGGTCTGGTGTCAGCCTCGCCTCGTGACGGTGTCGGTCTGGTGTCAGCCTCTCCTCGTGACGGTGTCGGTCTGGTGTCAGCCTCTCCTCGTGACGGGGTCGGTCTGGTGTCAGCCTCTCCTCGTGACGGGGTCGGTCTGGTGTCAGCCTCGCTAGTGACGGTTTTAGTCTGGTGTCAGCCTCGCCTCGTGACGGTGTCGGTCTGGTGTAATGCTCGCTAGTGACGGTGTCGGTCTGGTGTCATCCTCGCCTCGTGACGGGGTCGGTCTGGTGTCAGCCTCTCCTCGTGACGGTGTCGGTCTGGTGTCAGCCTCTCCTCGTGACGGGGTCGGTCTGGTGTCAGCCTCTCCTCGTGACCGGGTCGGTCTGGTGTCAGCCTCGCTAGTGACGGTTTCGGTCTGGTGTCAGCCTCGCCTCGTGACGGTGTCGGTCTGGTGTCAGCCTCGCCTCGTGACGGTGTCGGTCTGGTGTCAGCCTCGCTAGTGACGGTGTCGGTCTGGTGTCAGCCTCTCCTCGTGACGGTGTCAGTCTGGTGTCAGCCTCTCCTCGTGACGGGGTCGGTCTGGTGTCAGCCTCTCCTCGTGACGGGGTCGGTCTGGTGTCAGCCTCGCTAGTGACGGTTTCGGTCTGGTGTCAGCCTCGCCTCGTGACGGTGTCGGTCTGGTGTCAGCCTCGCCTCGTGACGGTGTCGGTCTGGTGTCAGCCTCGCTAGTGACGGTGTCGGTCTGGTGTCAGCCTCTCCTCGTGACGGTGTCAGTCTGGTGTCAGCCTCTCCTCGTGACGGGGTCGGTCTGGTGTCAGCCTCTCCTCGTGACGGGGTCGGTCTGGTGTCAGCCTCGCTAGTGACGGTTTCAATCTGGTGTCAGCCTCGCCTCGTGACGGTGTCGGTCTGGTGTCATGCTCGCTAGTGACGGTGTCGGTCTGGTGTCATCCTCGCCTCGTGACGGGGTCGGTCTGGTGTCAGCCTCTCCTCGTGACGGTGTCGGTCTGGTGTCAGCCTCTCCTCGTGACGGGGTCGGTCTGGTGTCAGCCTCTCCTCGTGACGGGGTCGGTCTGGTGTCAGCCTCGCTAGTGACGGTTTCGGTCTGGTGTCAGCCTCTCCTCGTGACGGTGTCGGTCTGGTGTCAGCCTCGCTAGTGACGGTGTCAGTCTGGTGTCAGCCTCGCTAGTGACGGTTTCAGTCTGGTGTCAGCCTCTCCTCGTGACGGTGTCGGTCTGGTGTCAGCCTCGCTAGTGACGGGGTCGGTCTGGTGTCAGCCTCGCTAGTGACGGGGTCGGTCTGGTGTCAGCCTCGCTAGTGACGGGGTCGGTCTGGTGTCAGCCTCACCTCGTGACGGTGTCGGTCTGGTGTCAGCCTCGCCTCGTGACGGTGTCGGTCTGGTGTCAGCCTCGCCTCGTGACGGTGTCGGTCTGGTGTCAGCCTCGCCTCGTGACGGTGTCGGTCTGGTGTCAGCATCGCCTCGTGACGGTGTCGGTCTGGTGTCAGCCTCGCCTCGTGACGGTGTCGGTCTGGTGTCAGCCTCGCCTCGTGACGGTGTCGGTCTTGTGTCATCCTCGCTAGTGACGGTGTCGGTCTGGTGTCATCCTCGCCTCGTGACGGGGTCGGTCTGGTGTCAGCCTCGCTAGTGACGGTGTCGGTCTGGTGTCAGCCTCTCCTCGTGACGGTGTCGGTCTGGTGTCAGCCTCTCCTCGTGACGGTGTCGGTCTGGTGTCAGCCTCTCCTCGTGACGGGGTCCGTCTGGTGTCAGCCTCTCCTCGTGACGGGGTCGGTCTGGTGTCAGCCTCTCCTCGTGACGGGGTCGGTCTGGTGTCAGCCTCGCCTCGTGACGGTGTCGGTCTGGTGTCAGCCTCGCTAGTGACGGTGTCGGTCTGGTGTCAGCCTCTCCTCGTGACGGGGTCGGTCTGGTGTCAGCCTCTCCTCGTGACGGTGTCGGTCTGGTGTCAGCCTCGCTAGTGACGGTGTCAGTCTGGTGTCAGCCTCTCCTCGTGACGGTGTCAGTCTGGTGTCAGCCTCTCCTCGTGACGGTGTCAGTCTGGTGTCAGCCTCGCTAGTGACGGTTTCAGTCTGGTGTCAGCCTCTCCTCGTGACGGTGTCGGTCTGGTGTCAGCCTCGCCTCGTGACGGTGTCGGTCTGGTGTCATCCTCGCTAGTGACGGTGTCGGTCTGGTGTCATCCTCGCCTCGTGACGGGGTCGGTCTGGTGTCAGCCTCGCTAGTGACGGTTTCAGTCTGGTGTCAGCCTGTCCTCATGACGGTGTCAGTCTGGTGTCTGCCTCGCTAGTGACGGGGTCGGTCTGGTGTCAGCCTCTCCTCGTGACGGTGTCGGTCTGGTGTCAGCCTCGCCTCGTGACGGTGTCGGTCTGGTGTCATCCTCGCTAGTGACGGTGTCGGTCTGGTGTCATCCTCGCCTCGTGACGGGGTCGGTCTGGTGTCAGCCTCGCTAGTGACAGGGTCGGTCTGGTGTCAGCCTCTCCTCGTGACGGTGTCGGTCTGGTGTCAGCCTCTCCTCATGACGGGGTCCGTCTGGTGTCAGCCTCTCCTCGTGACGGGGTCGGTCTGGTGTCAGCCTCTCCTCGTGACGGTTTCGGTCTGGTGTCAGCCTCTCCTCGTGACGGTGTCGGTCTGGTGTCAGCCTCGCTAGTGACGGGGTCGGTCTGGTGTCAGCCTCGCTAGTGACGGTGTCGGTCTGGTGTCAGCCTCGCCTCGTGACGGTGTCGGTCTGGTGTCAGCCTCGCCTCGTGACGGTGTCGGTCTGGTGTCAGCCTCGCCTCGTGACGGTGTCGGTCTGGTGTCAGCCTCGCCTCGTGACGGTGTCGGTCTGGTGTCAGCCTCGCCTCGTGACGGTGTCGGTCTGGTGTCAGCCTCGCCTCGTGACGGTGTCGGTCTGGTGTCAGCCTCTCCTCGTGACGGGGTCGGTCTGGTGTCAGCCTCTCCTCGTGACGGGGGTCGGTCTGGTGTCATCCTCGCTAGTGACGGGGTCGGTCTGGTGTCAGCCTCTCCTCGTGACGGTGTCGGTCTGGTGTCAGCCTCGCTAGTGACGGGGTCGGTCTGGTGTCAGCCTCTCCTCGTGACGGTGTCGGTCTGGTGTCAGCCTCGCTAGTGACGGTGTCAGTCTGGTGTCAGCCTCGCTAGTGACGGTGTCGGTCTGGTGTCAGCCTCGCCTCGTGACGGGGTCGGTCTGGTGTCAGCCTCGCCTCGTGACGGTGTCGGTCTGGTGTCAGCCTCGCCTCGTGACGGTGTCGGTCTGGTGTCAGCCTCGCCTCGTGACGGTGTCGGTCTGGTGTCAGCCTCTCCTTGTGACGGTGTCGGTCTGGTGTCAGCCTCTCCTCGTGACGGGGTCGGTCTGGTGTCAGCCTCTCCTCGTGACGGGGTCGGTCAGGTGTCAGCCTCGCTAGTGACGGTTTCAGTCTGGTGTCAGCCTCGCCTCGTGACGGTGTCGGTCTGGTGTCATGCTCGCTAGTGACGGTGTCGGTCTGGTGTCATCCTCGCCTCGTGACGGGGTCGGTCTGGTGTCAGCCTCTCCTCGTGACGGTGTCGGTCTGGTGTCAGCCTCTCCTCGTGACGGTGTCGGTCTGGGGTCATCCTCGCCTCGTGACGGGGTCGGTCTGGTGTCAGCCTCGCCTCGTGACGGTGTCGGTCTGGTGTCAGCCTTGCCTCGTGACGGTGTCGGTCTGGTGTCAGCCTCGCCTCGTGACGGTGTCGGTCTGGTGTCAGCCTCTCCTCGTGACGGTGTCGGTCTGGTGTCATCCTCTCCTCGTGACGGGGTCGGTCTGGTGTTAGCCTCTCCTCGTGACGGGGTCGGTCTGGTGTCAGCCTCGCTAGTGACGGTTTCAGTCTGGTGTCAGCCTCGCCTCGTGACGGTGTCGGTCTGGTGTTATGCTCGCTAGTGACGGTGTCGGTCTGTTGTCATCCTCGCCTCGTGACGGGGTCGGTCTGGTGTCAGCCTCTCCTCGTGACGGTGTCGGTCGGGTGTCAGCCTCTCCTCGTGATGGTGTCCGTCTGGTGTCAGCCTCTCCTCGTGACGGTGTCAGTCTGGTGTCAGCCTCGCTAGTGACGGTTTCAGTCTGGTGTCAGCCTCTCCTCGTGACGGTGTCGGTCTGGTGTCAGCCTCGCTAGTGACGGGGTCGGTCTGGTGTCAGCCTCGCTAGTGACGGTGTCGGTCTGGTGTCAGCCTCGCCTCGTGACGGGGTCGGTCTGGTGTCAGCCTCGCTAGTGACGGTTTCAGTCTGGTGTCAGCCTCGCCTTGTGACGGTGTCGGTCTGGTGTTATGCTCGCTAGTGACGGTGTCGGTCTGTTGTCATCCTCGCCTCGTGACGGGGGTCGGTCTGGTGTCAGCCTCGCTAGTGACGGTTTCGGTCTGGTGTCAGCCTCTCCTCGTGACGGTGTCGGTCTGGTGTCAGCCTCGCTAGTGACGGTTTCAGTCTGGTGTCAGCCTCGCCTCGTGACGGTGTCGGTCTGGTGTCATGCTCGCTAGTGACGGTGTCGGTCTGGTGTCAGCCTCGCCTCGTGACGGTGTCGGTCTGGTGTCAGCCTCTCCTCGTGACGGTGTCGGTCTGGTGTCATCCTCTCCTCGTGACGGGGTCGGTCTGGTGTCAGCCTCTCCTCGTGACGGGGTCGGTCTGGTGTCAGTCTCGCTAGTGACGGTTTCAGTCTGGTGTCAACCTCGCCTCGTGACGGTGTCGGTCTGGTGTTATGCTCGCTAGTGACGGTATCGGTCTGTTGTCATCCTCGCCTCGTGACGGGGTCGGTCTGGTGTCAGCCTCTCCTCGTGACGGTGTCGGTCTGGTGTCAGCCTCTCCTCGTGACGGGGTCGGTCTGGTGTCAGCCTCTCCTCGTGACGGGGGTCGGTCTGGTGTCAGCCTCGCTAGTGACGGTTACGGTCTGGTGTCAGCCTCGCTAGTGACGGTGTCGGTCTGGTGTCAGCCTCGCTAGTGACGGTGTCAGTCTGGTGTCAGCCTCGCTAGTGACGGTTTCAGTCTGGTGTCAGCCTCTCCTCGTGACGGTGTCAGTCTGGTGTCAGCCTCTCCTCGTGACGGTGTCAGTCTGGTGTCAGCCTCGCTAGTGACGGTTTCAGTCTGGTGTCAGCCTCTCCTCGTGACGGTGTCGGTCTGGTGTCAGCCTCTCCTCGTGACGGTGTCAGTCTGGTGTCAGCCTCGCTAGTGACGGTTTCAGTCTGGTGTCAGCCTCTCCTCGTGACGGTGTCGGTCTGGTGTCAGCCTCGCTAGTGACGGGGTCGGTCTGGTGTCAGCCTCGCTAGTGACGGTGTCGGTCTGGTGTCAGCCTCGCCTCGTGACGGGGTCGGTCTGGTGTCAGCCTCGCCTCGTGACGGTGTCGGTCTGGTGTCAGCCTCTCCTCCTGACTTTGTCGGTCTGGTGTCATCCTCTCCTCGTGACGGGGTCGGTCTGGTGTCAGCCTCTCCTCGTGACGGGGTCGGTCTGGTGTCAGCCTCGCTAGTGACGGTTTCAGTCTGGTGTCAGCCTTGCCTCGTGACGGTGTCGGTCTGGTGTTATGCTCGCTAGTGACGGTGTCGGTCTGTTGTCATCCTCGCCTCGTGACGGGGTCCGTCTGGTGTCAGCCTCTCCTCGTGACGGTGTCGGTCTGGTGTCAGCCTCTCCTCGTGACGGGGTCGGTCTGGTGTCAGCCTCTCCTCGTGACGGGGGTCGGTCTGGTGTCAGCCTCGCTAGTGACGGTTTCGGTCTGGTGTCAGCCTCTCCTCGTGACGGTGTCGGTCTGGTGTCAGCCTCGCTAGTGACGGTGTCAGTCTGGTGTCAGCCTCGCTAGTGACGGTTTCAGTCTGGTGTCAGCCTCTCCTCGTGACGGTGTCAGTCTGGTGTCAGCCTCTCCTCGTGACGGTGTCAGTCTGGTGTCAGCCTCGCTAGTGACGGTTTCAGTCTGGTGTCAGCCTCTCCTCGTGACGGTGTCGGTCTGGTGTCAGCCTCGCTAGTGACGGGGTCGGTCTGGTGTCAGCCTCGCTAGTGACGGTGTCGGTCTGGTGTCAGCCTCGCCTCGTGACGGGGTCGGTCTGGTGTCAGCCTCGCCTCGTGACGGTGTCGGTCTGGTGTCAGCCTCTCCTCCTGACTTTGTCGGTCTGGTGTCATCCTCTCCTCGTGACGGGGTCGGTCTGGTGTCAGCCTCTCCTCGTGACGGGGTCGGTCTGGTGTCAGCCTCGCTAGTGACGGTTTCAGTCTGGTGTCAGCCTCGCCTCGTGACGGTGTCGGTCTGGTGTTATGCTCGCTAGTGACGGTGTCGGTCTGTTGTCATCCTCGCCTCGTGACGGGGTCCGTCTGGTGTCAGCCTCTCCTCGTGACGGTGTCGGTCTGGTGTCAGCCTCTCCTCGTGACGGGGTCGGTCTGGTGTCAGCCTCTCCTCGTGACGGGGGTCGGTCTGGTGTCAGCCTCGCTAGTGACGGTTTCGGTCTGGTGTCAGCCTCTCCTCGTGACGGTGTCGGTCTGGTGTCAGCCTCGCTAGTGACGGTGTCAGTCTGGTGTCAGCCTCGCTAGTGACGGTTTCAGTCTGGTGTCAGCCTCTCCTCGTGACGGTGTCAGTCTGGTGTCAGCCTCTCCTCGTGACGGTGTCAGTCTGGTGTCAGCCTCGCTAGTGACGGTTTCAGTCTGGTGTCAGCCTCTCCTCGTGACGGTGTCGGTCTGGTGTCAGCCTCTCCTCGTGACGGTGTCAGTCTGGTGTCAGCCTCGCCTCGTGACGGTGTCGGTCTGGTGTCAGCCTCGCTAGTGACGGTGTCAGTCTGGTGTCAGCCTCTCCTCGTGACGGTGTCGGTCTGGTGTCAGCCTCGCTAGTGACGGGGTCGGTCTGGTGTCAGCCTCTCCTCGTGACGGTGTCGGTCTGGTGTCAGCCTCTCCTCGTGACGGGGTCGGTCTGGTGTCAGCCTCGCCTCGTGACGGTGTCGGTCTGGTGTCAGCCTCGCTAGTGACGGTGTCGGTCTGGTGTCATGCTCGCTAGTGACGGTGTCGGTCTGGTGTCAGCCTCGCTAGTGACGGGGTCGGTCTGGTGTCAGCCTCTCCTCGTGACGGTGTCGGTCTGGTGTCAGCCTCTCCTCGTGACGGGGTCGGTCTGGTGTCAGCCTCGCCTCGTGACGGTGTCGGTCTGGTGTCAGCCTCGCTAGTGACGATGTCGGTCTGGTGTCATGCTCGCTAGTGACGGTGTCGGTCTGGTGTCAGCCTCTCCTCGTGACGGGGTCGGTCTGGTGTCAGCCTCTCCTCGTGACGGGGGTCGGTCTGGTGTCATCCTCGCTAGTGACGGTGTCGGTCTGGTGTCATCCTCGCTAGTGACGGTGTCGGTCTGGTGTCAGCCTCTCCTCGTGACGGGGTCGGTTTGGTGTCAGCCTCTCCTCGTGACGGGGGTCGGTCTGGTGTCAGCCTCGCTAGTGACGGTTTCGGTCTGGTGTCAGCCTCTCCTCGTGACGGTGTCGGTCTGGTGTCATCCTCGCTAGTGACGGTGTCGGTCTGGTGTCATCCTCGCCTCGTGACGGGGTCGGTCTGGTGTCAGCCTCGCTAGTGACGGGGTCGGTCTGGTGTCAGCCTCTCCTCGTGACGGTGTCGGTCTGGTGTCAGCCTCGCTAGTGACGGTGTCAGTCTGGTGTTAGCCTCGCTAGTGACGGTTTCAGTCTGGTGTCAGCCTCTCCTCGTGACGGTGTCAGTCTGGTGTCAGCCTCTCCTCGTGACGGTGTCAGTCTGGTGTCAGCCTCGCTAGTGACGGTATCAGTCTGGTGTCAGCCTCGCCTCGTGACGGTGTCGGTCTGGTGTCAGCCTCGCTAGTGACGGGGTCGGTCTGGTGTCAGCCTCGCTAGTGACGGGTTCGGTCTGGTGTCAGCCTCGCCTCGTGACGGTGTCGGTCTGGTGTCAGCCTCGCCTCGTGACGGTGTCGGTCTGGTGTCAGCCTCGCCTCGTGACGGTGTCGGTCTGGTGTCATCCTCGCTAGTGACGGTGTCGGTCTGGTGTCACCCTCGCCTCGTGACGGGGTCGGTCTGGTGTCAGCCACGCTAGTGACGGGGTCGGTCTGGTGTCAGCCTCTCCTCGTGACGGTGTCGGTCTGGTGTCAGCCTCTCCTCGTGACGGTGTCAGTCTGGTGTCAGCCTCCCCTCGTGACGGGGTCGGTCTGGTGTCAGCCTCTCCTCGTGACGGGGTCGGTCTGGTGTCAGCCTCGCTTGTGACGGTTTCAGTCTGGTGTCAGCCTCTCCTCGTGACGTTGTCAGTCTGGTGTGTGCCTCGCTAGTGATGGGGTCGGTCTGGTGTCAGCCTCTCCTCGTGACGGTGTTGGTCTGGTGTCAGCCTCTCCTCGTGACGGGGTCCGTCTGGTGTCAGCCTCTCCTCGTGACGGGGTCAGTCTGGTGTCAGCCTCTCCTCGTGACGGGGTTGGTCTGGTGTCAGCCTCGCCTCGTGACGGTGTCGGTCTGGTGTCAGCCTCGCTAGTGACGGTGTCGGTCTGGTGTCAGCCTCTCCTCGTGACGGGGTCGGTCTGGTGTCAGCCTCTCCTCGTGACGGGGGTCGGTCTGGTGTCATCCTCGCTAGTGACGGTGTCGGTCTGGTGTCATCCTCGCCTTGTGACGGTGTCGGTCTGGTGTCATCCTCGCTAGTGACGGTGTCGGTCTGGTGTCAGCCTCTCCTCGTGACGGGGTCGGTTTGGTTTCAGCCTCTCCTCGTGACGGGGGTCGGTCTGGTGTCAGCCTCGCTAGTGACGGTTTCGGTCTGGTGTCAGCCTCTCCTCGTGACGGTGTCAGTCTGGTGTCAGCCTCTCCTCGTGACGGTGTCAGTCTGGTGTCAGCCTCGCTAGTGACGGTTTCAGTCTGGTGTCAGCCTCTCCTCGTGACGGTGTCGGTCTGGTGTCATCCTCGCCTCGTGACGGTGTCGGTCTGGTGTCATCCTCGCTAGTGACGGTGTCGGTCTGGTGTCATCCTCGCCTCGTGACGGGGTCGGTCTGGTGTCAGCCTCGCTAGTGACGGGGTCGGTCTGGTGTCAGCCTCTCCTCGTGACGGTGTCGGTCTGGTGTCAGCCTCTCCTCGTGACGGTGTCGGTCTGGTGTCAGCCTCTCCTCGTGACGGGGTCGGTCTGGTGTCAGCCTCGCTAGTGACGGTTTAAGTCTGGTGTCAGCCTCTCCTCGTGACGGTGTCAGTCTGGTGTCTGCCTCGCTAGTGACGGGGTCGGTCTGGTGTCAGCCTCTCCTCGTGACGATGTCGGTCTGGTGTCAGCCTCTCCTCGTGACGTGGTCCGTCTGGTGTCAGCCTCTCCTCGTGACGGGGTCGGTCTGGTGTCAGCCTCTCCTCGTGACGGGGTCGGTCTGGTGTCAGCCTTGCCTCGTGACGGTGTCGGTCTGGTGTCAGCCTCGCTAGTGACGGTGTCGGTCTGGTGTCAGCCTCTCCTCGTGACGGGGTCGGTCTGGTGTCAGCCTCTCCTCGTGACGGGGTCGGTCTGGTGTCAGCCTCGCCTCGTGACGGTGTCGGTCTGGTGTCATCCTCGCTAGTGACGGTGTCGGTCTGGTGTCATCCTCGCCTCGTGACTGGGTCGGTCTGGTGTCAGCCTCGCTAGTGACGGGGTCGGTCTGGTGTCAGCCTCTCCTCGTGACGGTGTCGGTCTGGTGTCAGCCTCGCTAGTGACGGTGTCAGTCTGGTGTTAGCCTCGCTAGTGACGGTTTCAGTCTGGTGTCAGCCTCTCCTCGTGACGGTGTCAGCCTCTCCTCGTGACGGTGTCAGTCTGGTGTCAGCCTCGCTAGTGACGGTATCAGTCTGGTGTCAGCCTCGCCTCGTGACGGTGTCGGTCTGGTGTCAGCCTCGCTAGTGACGGGGTCGGTCTGGTGTCAGCCTCGCTAGTGACGGGGTCGGTCTGGTGTCAGCCACGCCTCGTGACGGTGTCGGTCTGGTGTCAGCCTCGCCTCGTGACGGTGTCGGTCTGGTGTCAGCCTCGCCTCGTGACGGTGTCGGTCTGGTGTCATCCTCGCCTCGTGACGGGGTCGGTCTGGTGTCAGCCACGCTAGTGACGGGGTCGGTCTGGTGTCAGCCTCTCCTCGTGACGGTGTCGGTCTGGTGTCAGCCTCTCCTCGTGACGGTGTCGGTCTGGTGTCAGCCTCTCCTCGTGACGGGGTCGGTCTGGTGTCAGCCTCTCCTCGTGACGGGGTCGGTCTGGTGTCAGCCTCGCTAGTGACGGTTTCAGTCTGGTGTCAGCCTCTCCTCGTGACGGTGTCAGTCTGGTGTCTGCCTCGCTAGTGACGGGGTCGGTCTGGTGTCAGCCTCTCCTCGTGACGGTGTCGGTCTGGTGTCAGCCTCTCCTCGTGACGGGGTCGGTCTGGTGTCAGCCTCTCCTCGTGACGGGGTCGGTCTGGTGTCAGCCTCTCCTCGTGACGGGGTCGGTCTGGTGTCAGCCTCGCCTCGTGACGGTGTCGGTCTGGTGTCAGCCTCGCTAGTGACGGTGTCGGTCTGGTGTCAGCCTCTCCTCGTGATGGGGTCGGTCTGGTGTCAGCCTCTCCTCGTGACTGGGGTCGGTCTGGTGTCATCCTCTCTAGTGACGGTGTCGGTCTGGTGTCATCCTCGCCTCGTGACGGTGTCGGTCTGGTGTCATCCTCGCTAGTGACGGTGTCGGTCTGGTGTCAGCCTCTCCTCGTGACGGGGTCGGTTTGCTGTCAGCCTCTCCTCGTGACGGGGTCGGTCTGGTGTCATCCTCGCTAGTGACGATGTCGGTCTGGTGTCATCCTCGCCTCGTGACGGGGTCGGTCTGGTGTCAGCCACGCTAGTGACGGGGTCGGTCTGGTGTCAGCCTCTCCTCGTGATGGTGTCGGTCTGGTGTCAGCCTCTCCTCGTGACGGGGGTCGGTCTGGTGTCATCCTCGCAAGTGACGGTGTCGGTCTGGTGTCATCCTCGCCTCGTGACGGTGTCGGTCTGGTGTCATCCTCGCTAGTGACGGTGTCGGTCTGGTGTCAGCCTCTCCTCGTGACGGGGTCGGTTTGGTGTCAGCCTCTCCTCGTGACGGGGGTCGGTCTGGTGTCAGCCTCGCTAGTGACGGTGTCGGTCTGGTGTCAGCCTCTCCTCGTGACGGGGTCGGTTTGGTGTCAGCCTCTCCTCGTGACGGGGGTCGGTCTGGTGTCATCCTCGCTAGTGACGGTGTCGGTCTGGGGTCATCCTCGCCTCGTGACGGGGTCGGTCTGGTGTCAGCCTCGCCTCGTGACGGTGTCGGTCTGGTGTCAGCCTCGCCTCGTGACGGTGTCGGTCTGGTGTCAGCCTCGCCTCGTGACGGTGTCGGTCTGGTGTCAGCCTCTCCTCGTGACGGTGTCGGTCTGGTGTCATCCTCTCCTCGTGACGGGGTCGGTCTCGTGTCAGCCTCTCCTCGTGACGGGGTCGGTCTGGTGTCAGCCTCGCAAGTGACGGTT
Organism: Staurois parvus; assembly: GCF_062004578.1. NCBI lineage: Eukaryota > Metazoa > Chordata > Amphibia > Anura > Ranidae > Staurois > Staurois parvus. The sequence continues at coordinate 29,079 of NW_028321275.1, read as the reverse complement.
TCAGTCTGGTGTCAGCCTCGCCTCGTGACGGTGTCGGTCTGGTGTTATGCTCGCTAGTGACGATGTCGGTCTGTTGTCATCCTCGCCTCGTGACGGGGTCGGTCTGGTGTCAGCCTCTCCTCGTGACGGTGTCGGTCTGGTGTCAGCCTCTCCTCGTGACGGGGTCGGTCTGGTGTCAGCCTCTCCTCGTGACGGGGGTCGGTCTGGTGTCAGCCTCGCTAGTGACGGTTTCGGTCTGGTGTCAGCCTCTCCTCGTGATGGTGTCGGTCTGGTGTCAGCCTCGCTAGTGACGGTGTCAGTCTGGTGTCAGCCTCGCTAGTGACGGTTTCAGTCTGGTGTCAGCCTCTCCTCGTGACGGTGTCAGTCTGGTGTCAGCCTCTCCTCGTGACGGTGTCAGTCTGGTGTCAGCCTCGCTAGTGACGGTTTCAGTCTGGTGTCAGCCTCTCCTCGTGACGGTGTCGGTCTGGTGTCAGCCTCTCCTCGTGACGGTGTCAGTCTGGTGTCAGCCTCGCTAGTGACGGTTTCAGTCTGGTGTCAGCCTCTCCTCGTGACGGTGTCGGTCTGGTGTCAGCCTCGCTAGTGACGGGGTCGGTCTGGTGTCAGCCTCGCTAGTGACGGTGTCGGTCTGGTGTCAGCCTCGCCTCGTGACGGTGTCGGTCTGGTGTCAGCCTCGCCTCGTGACGGTGTCGGTCTGGTGTCAGCCTCGCCTCGTGACGGTGTCGGTCTGGTGTCAGCCTCGCCTCGTGACGGTGTCGGTCTGGTGTTAGCCTCTCCTCGTGACGGTGTCGGTCTGGTGTCAGCCTCTCCTCGTGACGGGGTCGGTCTGGTGTCAGCCTCTCCTCGTGACGGGGTCGGTCTGGTGTCAGCCTCACTAGTGACGGTTTCAGTCTGGTTTCAGCCTCTCCTCGTGACGGTGTCGGTCTGGTGTCAGCCTCGCCTCGTGACGGTGTCGGTCTGGTGTCATCCTCGCTAGTGACGGTGTCGGTCTGGTGTCATCCTCGCCTCGTGACGGGGTCGGTCTGGTGTCAGCCTCGCTAGTGACGGGGTCGGTCTGGTGTCAGCCTCTCCTCGTGACGGTGTCGGTCTGGTGTCAGCCTCTCCTCGTGACGGTGTCGGTCTGGTGTCAGCCTCTCCTCGTGACGGGGTCGGTCTGGTGTCAGCCTCGCTAGTGACGGTTTCAGTCTGGTGTCAGCCTCTCCTCGTGACGGTGTCAGTCTGGTGTCTGCCTCGCTAGTGACGGGGTCGGTCTGGTGTCAGCCTCTCCTCGTGACGGTGTCGGTCTGGTGTCAGCCTCTCCTCGTGACGGGGTCCGTCTGGTGTCAGCCTCTCCTCGTGACGGGGTCGGTCTGGTGTCAGCCTCTCCTCGTGACGGGGTCGGTCTGGTGTCAGCCTCGCCTCGTGACGGTGTCGGTCTGGTGTCAGCCTCGCTAGTGACGGTGTCGGTTTGGTGTCAGCCTCTCCTCGTGACGGGGTCGGTCTGGTGTCAGCCTCTCCTCGTGACGGGGGTCGGTCTGGTGTCATCCTCGCTAGTGACGGTGTCGGTCTGGTGTCATCCTCGCCTCGTGACGGTGTCGGTCTGGTGTCAGCCTCGCTAGTGACGGTGTCGGTCTGGTGTCAGCCTCTCCTCGTGACGGGGTCGGTCTGGTGTCAGCCTCTCCTCGTGACGTGGTCGGTTTGGTGTCAGCCTCTCCCCGTGACGGGGCTCGGTCTGGTGTCAGCCTCGCTAGTGACGGTTTTGGTCTGGTGTCAGCCTCTCCTCGTGACGGTGTCGGTCTGGTGTCATCCTCGCTAGTGACGGTGTCGGTCTGGTGTCATCCTCGCCTCGTGACGGGGTCGGTCTGGTGTCAGCCTCGCTAGTGACGGGGTCGGTTTGGTGTCAGCCTCTCCTCGTGACGGTGTCGTTCTGGTGTCAGCCTCGCTAGTGACGGTGTCAGTCTGGTGTTAGCCTCGCTAGTGACGGTTTCAGTCTGGTGTCAGCCTCTCCTCGTGACGGTGTCAGTCTGGTGTCAGCCTCTCCTCGTGACGGTGTCAGTCTGGTGTCAGCCTCGCTAGTGACGGTATCAGTCTGGTGTCAGCCTCGCCTCGTGACGGTGTCGGTCTGGTGTCAGCCTCGCTAGTGACGGGGTCGGTCTGGTGTCAGCCTCGCTAGTGACGGGGTCGGTCTGGTGTCAGCCTCGCTAGTGACGGTGTCGGTCTGGTGTCATCCTCGCTAGTGACGGTGTCGGTCTGGTGTCAGCCTCTCCTCGTGACGGGGTCGGTTTGGTGTCAGCCTCTCCTCGTGACGGGGTCGGTCTGGTGTCAGCCTCGCTAGTGACGGTTTCAGTCTGGTGTCAGCCTCTCCTCGTGACGGTGTCAGTCTGGTGTCTGCCTCGCTAGTGACGGGGTCGGTCTGGTGTCAGCCTCTCCTCGTGACGGTGTCGGTCTGGTGTCAGCCTCTCCTCGTGACGGTGTCGGTCTGGTGTCAGCCTCTCCTCGTGACGGGGTCGGTCTGGTGTCAGCCTCTCCTCGTGACGGGGTCGGTCTGGTGTCAGCCTCGCCTCGTGACGGTGTCGGTCTGGTGTCAGCCTCGCTAGTGACGGTGTCGGTCTCGTGTCAGCCTCTCCTCGTGACGGGGTAGGTCTGGTGTCAGCCTCTCCTCGTGACGGGGTCGGTCAGGTGTCAGCCTCGCTAGTGACGGTTTCAGTCTGGAGTCAGCCTCTCCTCGTGACGGTGTCAGTCTGGTGTCTGCCTCGCTAGTGACGGGGTCGGTCTGGTGTCAGCCTCTCCTCGTGACGGTGTCGGTCTGGTGTCAGCCTCTCCTCGTGACGGGGTCGGTCTGGTGTCAGCCTCGCCTCGTGACGGTGTCGGTCTGGTGTCAGCCTCGCTAGTGACGGTGTCGGTCTGGTGTCAGCCTCTCCTCGTGACGGGGTCGGTCTGGTGTCAGCCTCTCCTCGTGACGGGGGTCGGTCTGGTGTCATCCTCGCTAGTGACGGTGTCGGTCTGGTGTCATCCTCGCCTCGTGACGGTGTCGGTCTGGTGTCATCCTCGCTAGTGACGGTGTCGGTCTGGTGTCAGCCTCTCCTCGTGACGGGGTCGGTTTGGTGTCAGCCTCTCCTCGTGACGGGGGTCGGTCTGGTGTCAGCCTCGCTAGTGACGGTTTCGGTCTGGTGTCAGCCTCTCCTCGTGACGGTGTCGGTCTGGTGTCATCCTCGCTAGTGACGGTGTCGGTCTGGTGTCAGCCTCTCCTCGTGACGGGGTCGGTTTGGTGTCAGCCTCTCCTCGTGACGGGGGTCGGTCTGGTGTCAGCCTCGCTAGTGACGGTTTCGGTCTGGTGTCAGCCTCTCCTCGTGACGGTGTCGGTCTGGTGTCATCCTCGCTAGTGACGGTGTCGGTCTGGGGTCATCCTCGCCTCGTGACGGGGTCGGTCTGGTGTCAGCCTCGCCTCGTGACGGTGTCGGTCTGGTGTCAGCCTCGCCTCGTGACGGTGTCGGTCTGGTGTCAGCCTCGCCTCGTGACGGTGTCGGTCTGGTGTCAGCCTCTCCTCGTGACGGTGTCGGTCTGGTGTCAGCCTCTCCTCGTGACGGGGTCGGTCTGATGTCAGCCTCGCTAGTGATGGTTTCAGTCTGGTGTCAGCCTCGCCTCGTGACGGTGTCGGTCTGGTGTTATGCTCGCTAGTGACGGTGTCGGTCTGTTGTCATCCTCGCCTCGTGACGGGGTCGGTCTGGTGTCAGCCTCTCCTCGTGACGGTGTCGGTCTGGTGTCAGCCTCTCCTCGTGACGGGGTCGGTCTGGTGTCAGCCTCTCCTCGTGACGGGGGTCGGTCTGGTGTCAGCCTCGCTAGTGACGGTTTCGGTCTGGTGTCAGCCTCTCCTCGTGACGGTGTCGGTCTGGTGTCAGCCTCGCTAGTGACGGTTTCAGTCTGGTGTCAGCCTCTCCTCGTGACGGTGTCAGTCTGGTGTCAGCCTCTCCTCGTGACGGTGTCAGTCTGGTGTCAGCCTCGCTAGTGACGGTTTCAGTCTGGTGTCAGCCTCTCCTCGTGACGGTGTCGGTCTGGTGTCAGCCTCTCCTCGTGACGGTGTCAGTTTGGTGTCAGCCTCGCTAGTGACGGTTTCAGTCTGGTGTCAGCCTCTCCTCGTGACGGTGTCGGTCTGGTGTCAGCCTCGCTAGTGACGGGGTCGGTCTGGTGTCAGCCTCGCTAGTGACGGTGTCGGTCTGGTGTCAGCCTCGCCTCGTGACGGGGTCGGTCTGGTGTCAGCCTCGCCTCGTGACTGGGTCGGTCTGGTGTCAGCCTCGCTAGTGACGGTTTCAGTCTGGTGTCAGCCTCGCCTCGTGACGGTGTCGGTCTGGTGTCATGCTCGCTAGTGACGGTGTCGGTCTGTTGTCATCCTCGCCTCGTGACGGGGTCGGTCTGGTGTCAGCCTCTCCTCGTGACGGTGTCAGTCTGGTGTCAGCTTCTCCTCGTGACGGGGGTCGGTCTGGTGTCATCCTCGCTAGTGACGGTGTCGGTCTGGTGTCATCCTCGCCTCGTGACGGTGTCGGTCTGGTGTCATCCTCGCTAGTGACGGTGTCGGTCTGGTGTCAGCCTCTCCTCGTGACGGGGTCGGTTTGGTGTCAGCCTCTCCTCGTGACGGGGGTCGGTCTGGTGTCAGCCTCGCTAGTGACGGTTTCGGTCTGGTGTCAGCCTCTCCTCGTGACGGTGTCGGTCTGGTGTCATCCTCGCTAGTGACGGTGTCGGTCTGGTGTCAGCCTCTCCTCGTGACGGGGTCGGTTTGGTGTCAGCCTCTCCTCGTGACGGGGGTCGGTCTGGTGTCAGCCTCGCTAGTGACGGTTTTGGTCTGGTGTCAGCCTCTCCTCGTGACGGTGTCGGTCTGGTGTCATCCTCGCTAGTGACGGTGTCGGTCTGGGGTCATCCTCGCCTCGTGACGGGGTCGGTCTGGTGTCAGCCTCGCCTCGTGACGGTGTCGGTCTGGTGTCAGCCTCGCCTCGTGACGGTGTCGGTCTGGTGTCAGCCTCGCCTCGTGACGGTGTCGGTCTGGTGTCAGCCTCTCCTCGTGACGGTGTCGGTCTGGTGTCATCCTCTCCTCGTGACGGGGTCGGTCTGGTGTCAGCCTCTCCTCGTGACGGGGTCGGTCTGGTGTCAGCCTCGCTAGTGACGGTTTCAGTCTGGTGTCAGCCTCGCCTCGTGACGGTGTCGGTCTGGTGTTATGCTCGCTAGTGACGGTGTCGGTCTGTTGTCATCCTCGCCTCGTGACGGGGTCGGTCTGGTGTCAGCCTCGCCTCGTGACGGTGTCGGTCTGGTGTCAGCCTCGCCTCGTGACGGTGTCGGTCTGGTGTCAGCCTCGCCTCGTGACGGTGTCGGTCTGGTGTCAGCCTCTCCTCGTGACGGTGTCGGTCTGGTGTCAGCCTCTCCTCGTGACGGGGTCGGTCTGGTGTCAGCCTCTCCTCGTGACGGGGGTCGGTCTGGTGTCAGCCTCGCTAGTGACGGTTTCGGTCTGGTGTCAGCCTCTCCTCGTGACGGTGTCGGTCTGGTGTCAGCCTCGCTAGTGACGGTTTCAGTCTGGTGTCAGCCTCTCCTCGTGACGGTGTCAGTCTGGTGTCAGCCTCTCCTCGTGACGGTGTCAGTCTGGTGTCAGCCTCGCTAGTGACGGTTTCAGTCTGGTGTCAGCCTCTCCTCGTGACGGTGTCGGTCTGGTGTCAGCCTCTCCTCGTGACGGTGTCAGTTTGGTGTCAGCCTCGCTAGTGACGGTTTCAGTCTGGTGTCAGCCTCTCCTTGTGACGGTGTCGGTCTGGTGTCAGCCTTGCTAGTGACGGTGTCGGTCTGGTGTCAGCCTCGCCTCGTGACGGGGTCGGTCTGGTGTCAGCCTTGCCTCGTGACGGTGTCGGTCTGGTGTCAGCCTCGCCTCGTGACGGTGTCGGTCTGGTGTCAGCCTCGCCTCGTGACGGTGTCGGTCTGGTGTCAGCCTCTCCTCGTGACGGTGTCGGTCTGGTGTCATCCTCTCCTCGTGACGGGGTCGGTCTGGTGTCAGCCTCTCCTCGTGACGGGGTCGGTCTGGTGTCAGCCTCGCTAGTGACGGTTTCAGTCTGGTGTCAGCCTCGCCTCGTGACGGTGTCGGTCTGGTGTCATGCTCGCTAGTGACGGTGTCGGTCTGTTGTCATCCTCGCCTCGTGACGGGGTCGGTCTGGTGTCAGCCTCTCCTCGTGACGGTGTCGGTCTGGTGTCAGCCTCTCCTCGTGACGGGGTCGGTCTGGTGTCAGCCTCTCCTCGTGACGGGGGTCGGTCTGGTGTCAGCCTCGCTAGTGACGGTTTCGGTCTGGTGTCAGCCTCTCCTCGTGACGGTGTCGGCCTGGTGTCAGCCTCGCTAGTGACGGTGTCAGTCTGGTGTCAGCCTCGCTAGTGACGGTTTCAGTCTGGTGTCAGCCTCTCCTCGTGACGGTGTCAGTCTGGTGTCAGCCTCTCCTCGTGACGGTGTCAGTCTGGTGTCAGCCTCGCTAGTGACGGTTTCAGTCTGGTGTCAGCCTCTCCTCGTGACAGTGTCGGTCTGGTGTCAGCCTCGCTAGTGACGGGGTCGGTCTGGTGTCAGCCTCGCTAGTGACGGTGTCGGTCTGGTGTCAGCCTCGCCTCGTGACGGTGTCGGTCTGGTGTCAGCCTCGCCTCGTGACGGTGTCGGTCTGGTGTCAGCCTCGCCTCGTGACGGTGTCGGTCTGGTGTCAGCCTCGCCTCGTGACGGTGTCGGTCTGGTGTCAGCCTCTCCTCGTGACGGTGTCGGTCTGGTGTCAGCCTCTCCTCGTGACGGGGTCGGTCTGGTGTCAGCCTCTCCTCGTGACGGGGTCGGTCTGGTGTCAGCCTCGCTAGTGACGGTTTCAGTCTGGTGTCAGCCTCGCCTCGTGACGGTGTCGGTCTGGTGTCATGCTCGCTAGTGACGGTGTCGGTCTGGTGTCATCCTCGCCTCGTGACGGGGTCGGTCTGGTGTCAGCCTCTCCTCGTGACGGTGTCGGTCTGGTGTCAGCCTCTCCTCGTGACGGGGTCGGTCTGGTGTCAGCCTCTCCTCGTGACGGGGGTCGGTCTGGTGTCAGCCTCGCTAGTGACGGTTTCGGTCTGGTGTCAGCCTCTCCTCGTGACGGTGTCGGTCTGGTGTCAGCCTCGCTAGTGACGGTGTCAGTCTGGTGTCAGCCTCGCTAGTGACGGTTTCGGTCTGGTGTCAGCCTCTCCTCGTGACGGTGTCGGTCTGGTGTCAGCCTCGCTAGTGACGGTGTCAGTCTGGTGTCAGCCTCTCTAGTGACGGTTTCAGTCTGGTGTCAGCCTCTCCTCGTGACGGTGTCAGTCTGGTGTCAGCCTCTCCTCGTGACGGTGTCAGTCTGGTGTCAGCCTCGCTAGTGACGGTTTCAGTCTGGTGTCAGCCTCTCCTCGTGACGGTGTCGGTCTGGTGTCAGCCTCGCCTCGTGACGGTGTCGGTCTGGTGTCATCCTCACTAGTGACGGTGTCGGTCTGGTGTCATCCTCGCCTCGTGACGGGGTCGGTCTGGTGTCAGCCTCGCTAGTGACGGGGACGGTCTGGTGTCAGCCTCTCCTCGTGACGGTGTCGGTCTGGTGTCAGCCTCTCCTCGTGACGGTGTCGGTCTGGTGTCAGCCTCTCCTCGTGACGGGGTCGGTCTGGTGTCAGCCTCGCTAGTGACGGTTTCAGTCTGGTGTCAGCCTCTCCTCGTGACGGTGTCAGTCTGGTGTCTGCCTCGCTAGTGACGGGGTCGGTCTGGTGTCAGCCTCGCTAGTGACGGGGTCGGTCTGGTGTCAGCCTCGCTAGTGACGGGGTCGGTCTGGTGTCAGCCTCGCCTCGTGACGGTGTCGGTCTGGTGTCAGCCTCGCCTCGTGACGGTGTCGGTCTGGTGTCAGCCTCGCCTCGTGACGGTGTCGGTCTGGTGTCATCCTCGCTAGTGACGGTGTCGGTCTGGTGTCATCCTCGCCTCGTGACGGGGTCGGTCTGGTGTCAGCCACGCTAGTGACGGGGTCGGTCTGGTGTCAGCCTCTCCTCGTGACGGTGTCGGTCTGGTGTCAGCCTCTCCTCGTTACGGTGTCGGTCTGGTGTCAGCCTCGCTAGTGACGGTTTCAGTCTGGTGTCAGCCTCTCCTCGTGACGGTGTCAGTCTGGTGTCTGCCTCGCTAGTGACGGGGTCGGTCTGGTGTCAGCCTCTCCTCGTGACGGGGTCGGTCTGGTGTCAGCCTCGCTAGTGACGGTTTCAGTCTGGTGTCAGCCTCTCCTCGTGACGGTGTCAGTCTGGTGTCTGCCTCGCTAGTGACGGGGTCGGTCTGGTGTCAGCCTCTCCTCGTGACGGTGTCGGTCTTGTGTCAGCCTCTCCTCGTGACGGGGTCCGTCTGGTGTCAGCCTCTCCTCGTGACGGGGTCGGTCTGGTGTCAGTCTCTCCTCGTGACGGGGTCGGTCTGGTGTCAGCCTCGCCTCGTGACGGTGTCGGTCTGGTGTCAGCCTCGCTAGTGACGGTGTCGGTCTGGTGTCAGCCTCTCCTCGTGACGGTGTCGGTCTGGTGTCAGCCTCTCCTCGTGACGGTGTCGGTCTGGTGTCAGCCTCTCCTCGTGACGGGGTCGGTCTGGTGTCAGCCTCTCCTCGTGACGGTGTCGGTCTGGTGTCATCCTCGCTAGTGACGGTGTCGGTCTGGTGTCATCCTCGCCTCGTGACGGGGTCGGTCTGGTGTCAGCCTCGCTAGTGACGGGGTCGGTCTGGTGTTAGCCTCTCCTCCTGACGGTGTCGGTCTGGTGTCAGCCTCTCCTCGTGACGGGGTCCGTCTGGTGTCAGCCTCTCCTCGTGACGGGGTCGGTCTGGTGTCAGCCTCTCCTCGTGACGGGGTCGGTCTGGTGTCAGCCTCGCCTCGTGACGGTGTCGGTCTGGTGTCAGCCTCGCTAGTGACGGTGTCGGTCTGGTGTCAGCCTCTCCTCGTGACGGGGTCGGTCTGGTGTCAGCCTCTCCTCGTGACGGGGGTCGGTCTGGTGTCATCCTCGCTAGTGACGGTGTCGGTCTGGTGTCATCCTCGCCTCGTGACGGTGTCGGTCTGGTGTCATCCTCGCTAGTGACGGTGTCGGTCTGGTGTCAGCCTCTCCTCGTGACGGGGTCGGTTTGGTGTCAGCCTCTCCTCGTGACAGGGGTCGGTCTGGTGTCAGCCTCGCTAGTGACGGTTTCGGTCTGGTGTCAGCCTCTCCTCGTGACGGTGTCGGTCTGGTGTCATCCTCGCTAGTGACGGTGTTGGTCTGGTGTCATCCTCGCCTCGTGACGGGGTCGGTCTGGTGTCAGCCTCGCTAGTGACGGGGTCGGTCTGGTGTTAGCCTCTCCTCGTGACGGTGTCGGTCTGGTGTCAGCCTCTCCTCGTGACGGGGTCCGTCTGGTGTCAGCCTCTCCTCGTCACGTGGTCGGTCTGGTGTCAGCCTCTCCTCGTGACGGGGTCGGTCTGGTGTCAGCCTCGCCTCATGACGGTGTCGGTCTGGTGTCAGCCTCGCTAGTGACGGTGTCGGTCTGGTGTCAGCCTCTCCTCGTGACGGGGTCGGTCTGGTGTCAGCCTCTCCTCGTGACGGGGTCGGTCTGGTGTCAGCCTCTCCTCGTGACGGGGGTCGGTCTGGTGTCATCCTCGCTAGTGACGGTGTCGGTCTGGTGTCATCCTCGCCTCGTGACGGTGTCGGTCTGGTGTCATCCTCGCTAGTGACGGTGTCGGTCTGGTGTCAGCCTCTCCTCGTGACGGGGGTCGGTCTGGTGTCATCCTCGCTAGTGACGGTGTCGGTCTGGTGTCATCCTCGCCTCGTGACGGTGTCGGTCTGGTGTCATCCTCGCTAGTGACGGTGTCGGTTTGGTGTCAGCCTCTCCTCGTGACGGGGGTCGGTCTGGTGTCAGCCTCGCTAGTGACAGTTTCGGTCTGGTGTCAGCCTCTCCTCGTGACGGTGTCGGTCTGGTGTCAGCCTCGCTAGTGACGGTGTCAGTCTGGTGTCAGCCTCGCTAGTGACGGTTTCAGTCTGGTGTCAGCCTCTCCTCGTGATGGTGTCAGTCTGGTGTCAGCCTCGCTAGTGACGGGGTCGGTCTGGTGTCAGCCTCGCTAGTGACGGTGTCGGTCTGGTGTCAGCCTCGCCTCGTGACGGTGGCGGTCTGGTGTCAGCCTCGCCTCGTGACGGTGTCGGTCTGGTGTCAGCCTCGCCTCGTGACGGTGTCGGTCTGGTGTCAGCCTCGCCTCGTGACGGTGTCGGTCTGGTGTCAGCCTCTCCTCGTGACGGTGTCGGTCTGGTGTCAGCCTCTCCTCGTGACGGGGTCGGTCTGGTGTCAGCCTCTCCTCGTGACGGGGTCGGTCTGGTGTCAGCCTCGCTAGTGACGGTTTCAGTCTGGTGTCAGCCTCGCCTCGTGACGGTGTCGGTCTGGTGTCATGCTCGCTAGTGACGGTGTCGGTCTGGTGTCATCCTCGCCTCGTGACGGGGTCGGTCTGGTGTCAGCCTCTCCTCGTGACGGTGTCGGTCTGGTGTCAGCCTCTCCTCGTGACGGGGTCGGTCTGGTGTCAGCCTCTCCTCGTGACGGGGGTCGGTCTGGTGTCAGCCTCGCTAGTGACGGTTTCGGTCTGGTGTCAGCCTCTCCTCGTGACGGTGTCGGTCTGGTGTCAGCCTCGCTAGTGACGGTGTCAGTCTGGTGTCAGCCTCGCTAGTGACGGTTTCAGTCTGGTGTCAGCCTCTCCTCGTGACGGTGTCAGTCTGGTGTCAGCCTCTCCTCGTGACGGTGTCAGTCTGGTGTCAGCCTCGCTAGTGACGGTTTCAGTCTGGTGTCAGCCTCTCCTCGTGACGGTGTCGGTCTGGTGTCAGCCTCGCTAGTGACGGGGTCGGTCTGGTGTTAGCCTCGCTAGTGACGGGGTCGGTCTGGTGTCTGCCTCGCTAGTGTCGGGGTCGGTCTGGTGTCAGCCTCTCCTCGTGACGGTGTCGGTCTGGTGTCAGCCTCTCCTCGTGACGGGGTCCGTCTGGTGTCAGCCTCTCCTCGTGACGGGGTCGGTCTGGTGTCAGCCTCTCCTCGTGACGGGGTCGGTCTGGTGTCAGCCTCGCCTCGTGACGGTGTCGGTCTGGTGTCAGCCTCGCTAGTGACGGTGTCGGTCTGGTGTCAGCCTCTCCTCGTGACGGGGTCGGTCTGGTGTCAGCCTCTCCTCGTGACGGGGGTCGGCCTGGTGTCATCCTCGCTAGTGACGGTGTCGGTCTGGTGTCATCCTCGCCTCGTGACGGTGTTGGTCTGGTGTCATCCTCGCTAGTGACGGTGTCGGTCTGGTGTCAGCCTCTCCTCGTGACGGTGTCGGTTTGGTGTCAGCCTCTCCTCGTGACGGGGGACGGTCTGGTGTCAGCCTCGCTAGTGAGGGTTTCGGTCTGGTGTCAGCCTCTCCTCATGACGGTGTCGGTCTGGTGTCATCCTCGCTAGTGACGGTGTCGGTCTGGTGTCATCCTCGCCTCGTGACGGGGTCGGTCTGGTGTCAGCCTCGCTAGTGACGGGGTCGGTCTGGTGTCAGCCTCTCCTCATGACGGTGTCGGTCTGGTGTCAGCCTCGCTAGTGACGGTGTCAGTCTGGTGTCAGCCTCGCTAGTGACGGTTTCAGTCTGGTGTCAGCCTCACCTCGTGACGGTGTCAGTCTGGTGTCAGCCTCTCCTCGTGACGGTGTCAGTCTGGTGTCAGCCTCGCTAGTGACGGTATCAGTCTGGTGTCAGCCTCTCCTCGTGACGGTGTCGGTCTGGTGTCAGCCTCGCTAGTGACGGGGTCGGTCTGGTGTCAGCCTCGCTAGTGACGGGGTCGGTCTGGTGTCAGCCTCGCCTCGTGACGGTGTCGGTCTGGTGTCAGCCTCACCTCGTGACGGTGTCGGTCTGGTGTCAGCCTCGCCTCGTGACGGTGTCGGTCTGGTGTCATCCTCGCTAGTGACGGTGTCGGTCTGGTGTCATCCTCGCCTCGTGACGGGGTCGGTCTATTGTCAGCCTCGCTAGTGACGGGGTCGGTCTGGTGTCAGCCTCTCCTCGTGACGGTGTCGGTCTGGTGTCAGCCTCTCCTCGTGACGGTGTCGGTCTGGTGTCAGCCTCTCCTCGTGACGGGGTCGGTCTGGTGTCAGCCTCTCCTCGTGACGGGGTCGGTCTGGTGTCAGCCTCGCTAGTGACGGTTTCAGTCTGGTGTCAGCCTCTCCTCGTGACGGTGTCAGTCTGGTGTCTGCCTCACTAGTGACGGGGTCGGTCTGGTGTCAGCCTCGCCTCGTGACGGTGTCGGTCTGGTGTCAGCCTCGCCTCGTGACGGTGTCGGTCTGGTGTCATCCTCGCTAGTGACGGTGTCGGTCTGGTGTCATCCTCGCCTCGTGACAGGGTCGGTCTGGTGTCAGCCTCGCTAGTGACGGGGTCGGTCTGGTGTTAGCCTCTCCTCGTGACGGTGTCGGTCTGGTGTCAGCCTCTCCTCGTGACGGGGTCCGTCTGGTGTCAGCCTCTCCTCGTGACGGGGTCGGTCTGGTGTCAGCCTCTCCTCGTGACGGGGTCGGTCTGGTGTCAGCCTCGCCTCGTGACGGTGTCGGTCTGGTGTCAGCCTCGCTAGTGACGGTGTCGGTCTGGTGTCAGCCTCTCCTCGTGACGGGGTCGGTCTGGTGTCAGCCTCTCCTCGTGACGGGGGTCGTTCTGGTGTCATCCTCGCTAGTGACGGTGTCGGTCTGGTGTCATCCTCGCCTCGTGACGGTGTCGGTCTGGTGTCATCCTCGCTAGTGACGGTGTCGGTCTGGTGTCAGCCTCTCCTCGTGACGGGGTCGGTCTGGTGTCAGCCTCTCCTCGTGACGGGGGTCGGTCTGGTGTCAGCCTCGCTAGTGACAGTTTCGGTCTGGTGTCAGCCTCTCCTCGTGACGGTGTCGGTCTGGTGTCAGCCTCGCTAGTGACGGTGTCAGTCTGGTGTCAGCCTCGCTAGTGACGGTTTCAGTCTGGTGTCAGCCTCTCCTCGTGACGGTGTCGGTCTGGTGTCAGCCTCTCCTCGTGACGGTGTCAGTCTGGTGTCAGCCTCGCTAGTGACGGTTTCAGTCTGGTGTCAGCCTCTCCTCGTGACGGTGTCGGTCTGGTGTCATCCTCGCTAGTGACGGTGTCGGTCTGGTGTCAGCCTCTCCTCGTGACGGGGTCGGTTTGGTGTCAGCCTCTCCTCGTGACAGGGGTCGGTCTGGTGTCAGCCTCGCTAGTGACGGTTTCGGTCTGGTGTCAGCCTCTCCTCGTGACGGTGTCGGTCTGGTGTCATCCTCGCTAGTGACGGTGTTGGTCTGGTGTCATCCTCGCCTCGTGACGGGGTCGGTCTGGTGTCAGCCTCGCTAGTGACGGGGTCGGTCTGGTGTTAGCCTCTCCTCGTGACGGTGTCGGTCTGGTGTCAGCCTCTCCTCGTGACGGGGTCCGTCTGGTGTCAGCCTCTCCTCGTGACGGGGTCGGTCTGGTGTCAGCCTCTCCTCGTGACGGGGTCGGTCTGGTGTCAGCCTCGCCTCGTGACGGGGTCGGTCTGGTGTCAGCCTCGCTAGTGACGGGGTCGGTCTGGTGTCAGCCTCTCCTCGTGACGTTGTCGGTCTGGTGTCAGCCTCGCTAGTGACGGTGTCAGTCTGGTGTCAGCCTCGCTAGTGACGGTTTCAGTCTGGTGTCAGCCTCTCCTCGTGACGGTGTCAGTCTGGTGTCTGCCTCGCTAGTGACGGGGTCGGTCTGGTGTCAGCCTCGCCTCGTGACGGTGTCGGTCTGGTGTCAGCCTCGCCTCGTGACGGTGTCGGTCTGGTGTCATCCTCGCTAGTGACGGGGTCGGTCTGGTGTTAGCCTCTCCTCGTGACGGTGTCGGTCTGGTGTCAGCCTCTCCTCGTGACGGGGTCCGTCTGGTGTCAGCCTCTCCTCGTGACGGGGTCGGTCTGGTGTCAGCCTCGCCTCGTGACGGTGTCGGTCTGGTGTCAGCCTCTCCTCGTGACGGGGTCCGTCTGGTGTCAGCCTCTCCTCGTGACGGGGGTCGTTCTGGTGTCATCCTCGCTTGTGACGGTGTCGGTCTGGTGTCATCCTCGCCTCGTGACGGTGTCGGTCTGGTGTCATCCTCGCTAGTGACGGTGTCGGTCTGGTGTCAGCCTCTCCTCGTGACGGGGTCGGTCTGGTGTCAGCCTCTCCTCGTGACGGGGGTCGGTCTGGTGTCAGCCTCGCTAGTGACAGTTTCGGTCTGGTGTCAGCCTCTCCTCGTGACGGTGTCGGTCTGGTGTCAGCCTCGCTAGTGACGGTGTCAGTCTGGTGTCAGCCTCGCTAGTGACGGTTTCAGTCTGGTGTCAGCCTCTCCTCATGACGGTGTCAGTCTGGTGTCAGCCTCTCCTCGTGACGGTGTCAGTCTGGTGTCAGCCTCGCTAGTGACGGTTTCAGTCTGGTGTCAGCCTCTCCTCGTGACGGTGTCGGTCTGGTGTCAGCCTCGCTAGTGACGGGGTCGGTCTGGTGTCAGCCTCGCTAGTGACGGTGTCGGTCTGGTGTCAGCCTCGCCTCGTGACGGTGTCGGTCTGGTGTCAGCCTCTCCTCGTGACGGTGTCAGTCTGGTGTCAGCCTCGCTAGTGACGGTTTCAGTCTGGTGTCAGCCTCTCCTCGTGACGGTGTCGGTCTGGTGTCATCCTCGCCTCGTGTCGGGGTCGGTCTGGTGTCAGCCACGCTAGTGACGGGGTCGGTCTGGTGTCAGCCTCTCCTCGTGACGGTGTCGGTCTGGTGTCAGCCTCTCCTCGTGACGGTGTCGGTCTGGTGTCAGCCTCTCCTCGTGACGGGGTCGGTCTGGTGTCAGCCTCGCTAGTGACGGTTTCAGTCTGGTGTCAGCCTCTCCTCGTGACGGTGTCAGTCTGGTGTCTGCCTCGCTAGTGATGGGGTCGGTCTGGTGTCAGCCTCTCCTCGTGACGGTGTCGGTCTGGTGTCAGCCTCTCCTCGTGACGGGGTCCGTCTGGTGTCAGCCTCTCCTCCTGACGGGGTCGGTCTGGTGTCAGCCTCTCCTCGTGACGGGGTCGGTCTGGTGTCAGCCTCGCCTCGTGACGGTGTCAGTCTGGTGTCAGCCTCGCTAGTGACGGTGTCGGTCTGGTGTCAGCCTCTCCTCGTGACGGGGTCGGTCTGGTGTCAGCCTCTCCTCGTGACGGGGGTCGGTCTGGTGTCATCCTCGCTAGTGACGGTGTCGGTCTGGTGTCATCCTCGCCTCGTGACGGTGTTGGTCTGGTGTCATCCTCGCTAGTGACGGTGTCGGTCTGGTGTCAGCCTCTCCTCGTGTCGGGGTCGGTTTGGTGTCAGCCTCTCCTCGTGACGGTGTCGGTCTGGTGTCATCCTCTCCTCGTGACGGGGTCGGTCTGGTGTCAGCCTCTCCTCGTGACGGAGTCGGTCTGGTGTCAGCCTCGCTAGTGACGGTTTCAGTCTGGTGTCAGCCTCGCCTCGTGACGGTGTCGGTCTGGTGTTATGCTCGCTAGTGACGGTGTCGGTCTGTTGTCATCCTCGCCTCGTGACGGGGTCGGTCTGGTGTCAGCCTCTCCTCGTGACGGTGTCGGTCTGGTGTCAGCCTCTCCTCGTGACGGGGTCGGTCTGGTGTCAGCCTCTCCTCGTGACGGGGGTCGGTCTGGTGTCAGCCTCGCTAGTGACGGTTTCGGTCTGGTGTCAGCCTCTCCTCGTGACGGTGTCAGTCTGGTGTCAGCCTCTCCTCGTGACGGTGTCAGTCTGGTGTCAGCCTCGCTAGTGACGGTTTCAGTCTGGTGTCAGCCTCTCCTCGTGACGGTGTCGGTCTGGTGTCAGCCTCTCCTCGTGACGGTGTCAGTCTGGTGTCAGCCTCGCTAGTGACGGTTTCAGTCTGGTGTCAGCCTCTCCTCGTGACGGTGTCGGTCTGGTGTCAGCCTCGCTAGTGACGGGGTCGGTCTGGTGTCAGCCTCGCTAGTGACGGTGTCGGTCTGGTGTCAGCCTCGCCTCGTGACGGGGTCGGTCTGGTGTCAGCCTCTCCTCGTGACGGGGGTCGGTCTGGTGTCAGCCTCGCTAGTGACGGTTTCGGTCTGGTGTCAGCCTCTCCTCGTGACGGTGTCAGTCTGGTGTCAGCCTCTCCTCGTGACGGTGTCAGTCTGGTGTCAGCCTCGCTAGTGACGGTTTCAGTCTGGTGTCAGCCTCTCCTCGTGACGGTGTCGGTCTGGTGTCAGCCTCTCCTCGTGACGGTGTCAGTCTGGTGTCAGCCTCGCTAGTGACGGTTTCAGTCTGGTGTCAGCCTCTCCTCGTGACGGTGTCGGTCTGGTGTCAGCCTCGCTAGTGACGGGGTCGGTCTGGTGTCAGCCTCGCTAGTGACGGTGTCGGTCTGGTGTCAGCCTCGCCTCGTGACGGGGTCGGTCTGGTGTCAGCCTCGCCTCGTGACGGTGTCGGTCTGGTGTCAGCCTCGCCTCGTGACGGTGTCGGTCTGGTGTCAGCCTCGCTAGTGACGGTTTCAGTCTGGTGTCAGCCTCGCCTCGTGACGGTGTCGGTCTGGTGTTATGCTCGCTAGTGACGGTGTCGGTCTGTTGTCATCCTCGCCTCGTGACTGGGTCGGTCTGGTGTCAGCCTCTCCTCGTGACGGTGTCGGTCTGGTGTCAGCCTCTCCTCGTGACGGGGTCGGTCTGGTGTCAGCCTCTCCTCGTGACGGGGGTCGGTCTGGTGTCAGCCTCGCTAGTGACGGTTTCGGTCTGGTGTCAGCCTCTCCTCGTGACGGTGTCGGTCTGGTGTCAGCCTCGCTAGTGACGGTGTCAGTCTGGTGTCAGCCTCGCTAGTGACGGTTTCAGTCTGGTGTCAGCCTCTCCTCGTGACGGTGTCAGTCTGGTGTCAGCCTCTCCTCGTGACGGTGTCAGTCTGGTGTCAGCCTCGCTAGTGACGGTTTCAGTCTGGTGTCAGCCTCTCCTCGTGACGGTGTCAGTCTGGTGTCAGCCTCTCCTCGTGACGGTGTCAGTCTGGTGTCAGCCTCGCTAGTGACGGTTTCAGTCTGGTGTCAGCCTCTCCTCGTGACGGTGTCGGTCTGGTGTCAGCCTCTCCTCGTGACGGTGTCAGTCTGGTGTCAGCCTCGCTAGTGACGGTTTCAGTCTGGTGTCAGCCTCTCCTCGTGACGGTGTCGGTCTGGTGTCAGCCTCGCTAGTGACGGGGTCGGTCTGGTGTCAGCCTCGCTAGTGACGGTGTCGGTCTGGTGTCAGCCTCGCCTCGTGACGGGGTCGGTCTGGTGTCAGCCTCGCCTCGTGACGGTGTCGGTCTGGTGTCAGCCTCGCCTCGTGACGGTGTCGGTCTGGTGTCAGCCTCGCCTCGTGACGGTGTCGGTCTGGTGTCAGCCTCTCCTCGTGACGGTGTCGGTCTGGTGTCATCCTCTCCTCGTGACGGGGTCGGTCTGGTGTCAGCCTCTCCTCGTGACGGGGTCGGTCTGGTGTCAGCCTCGCTAGTGACGGTTTCAGTCTGGTGTCAGCCTCGCCTCGTGACGGTGTCGGTCTGGTGTTATGCTCGCTAGTGACGGTGTCGGTCTGTTGTCATCCTCGCATCGTGACGGGGTCGGTCTGGTGTCAGCCTCTCCTCGTGACGGTGTCGGTCTGGTGTCAGCCTCTCCTCGTGACGGGGTCGGTCTGGTGTCAGCCTCTGCTCGTGACGGGGGTCGGTCTGGTGTCAGCCTCGCTAGTGACGGTTTCGGTCTGGTGTCAGCCTCTCCTCGTGACGGTGTCGGTCTGGTGTCAGCCTCGCTAGTGACGGTTTCAGTCTGGTGTCAGCCTCTCCTCGTGACGGGGTCGGTCTGGTGTCAGCCTCTCCTCGTGACGGGGTCGGTCTGGTGTCAGCCTCGCTAGTGACGGTTTCAGTCTGGTGTCAGCCTCGCCTCGTGACGGTGTCGGTCTGGTGTCATGCTCGCTAGTGACGGTGTCGGTCTGGTGTCATCCTCGCCTCGTGACGGGGTCGGTCTGGTGTCAGCCTCTCCTCGTGACGGTGTCGGTCTGGTGTCAGCCTCTCCTCGTGACGGGGTCGGTCTGGTGTCAGCCTCTCCTCGTGACGGTGTCGGTCTGGTGTCAGCCTCGCTAGTGACGGTGTCAGTCTGGTGTCAGCCTCGCTAGTGACGGTTTCAGTCTGGTGTCAGCCTCTCCTCGTGACGGTGTCAGTCTGGTGTCAGCCTCTCCTCGTGACGGTGTCAGTCTGGTGTCAGCCTCGCTAGTGACGGTTTCGGTCTGGTGTCAGCCTCTCCTCGTGACGGTGTCGGTCTGGTGTCATCCTCGCTAGTGACGGTGTCGGTCTGGTGTCATCCTCGCCTCGTGACGGGGTCGGTCTGGTGTCAGCCTCGCTAGTGACGGGGTCGGTCTGGTGTCAGCCTCTCCTCGTGACGGTGTCGGTCTGGTGTCAGCCTCGCTAGTGACGGTGTCAGTCTGGTGTTAGCCTCGCTAGTGACGGTTTCAGTCTGGTGTCAGCCTCTCCTCGTGACGGTGTCAGTCTGGTGTCAGCCTCGCTAGTGACGGTATCAGTCTGGTGTCAGCCTCGCCTCGTGACGGTGTCGGTCTGGTGTCAGCCTCGCTAGTGACGGGGTCGGTCTGGTGTCAGCCTCGCTAGTGACGGGGTCGGTCTGGTGTCAGCCTCGCCTCGTGACGGTGTCGGTCTGGTGTCAGCCTCGCTAGTGACGGTTTCGGTCTGGTGTCAGCCTCTCCTCGTGACGGTGTCGGTCTGGTGTCAGCCTTGCTAGTGACGGTGTCAGTCTGGTGTCAGCCTCGCTAGTGACGGTTTCAGTCTGGTGTCAGCCTCTCCTCGTGACGGTGTCAGTCTGGTGTCAGCCTCTCCTCGTGACGGTGTCAGTCTGGTGTCAGCCTCGCCTCGTGACGGTTTCAGTCTGGTGTCAGCCTCTCCTCGTGACGGTGTCGGTCTGGTGTCAGCCTCTCCTCGTGACGGTGTCAGTCTGGTGTCAGCCTCGCTAGTGACGGTTTCAGTCTGGTGTCAGCCTCTCCTCGTGACGGTGTCGGTCTGGTGTCAGCCTCGCCTCGTGACGGTGTCGGTCTGGTGTCAGCCTCGCCTCGTGACGGTGTCGGTCTGGTGTCAGCCTCGCCTCGTGACGGTGTCGGTCTGGTGTCAGCCTCTCCTCGTGACGGTGTCGGTCTGGTGTCATCCTCTCCTCGTGACGGGGTCGGTCTGGTGTCAGCCTCTCCTCGTGACGGGGTCGGTCTGGTGTCAGCCTCGCTAGTGACGGTTTCAGTCTGGTGTCAGCCTCGCCTCGTGACGGTGTCGGTCTGGTGTTATGCTCGCTAGTGACGGTGTCGGTCTGTTGTCATCCTCGCATCGTGACGGGGTCGGTCTGGTGTCAGCCTCTCCTCGTGACGGTGTCGGTCTGGTGTCAGCCTCTCCTCGTGACGGGGTCGGTCTGGTGTCAGCCTCTGCTCGTGACGGGGGTCGGTCTGGTGTCAGCCTCGCTAGTGACGGTGTCGGTCTGGTGTCAGCCTCGCCTCGTGACGGTGTCGGTCTGGTGTCAGCCTCGCCTCGTGACGGTGTCGGTCTGGTGTCAGCCTCGCCTCGTGACGGTGTCGGTCTGGTGTCAGCCTCGCCTCGTGACGGTGTCGGTCTGGTGTCAGCCTCTCCTTGTGACGGCGTCGGTCTGGTGTCAGCCTCTCCTCGTGAAGGGGTCGGTCTGGTGTCAGCCTCTCCTCGTGACGGGGTCGGTCTGGTGTCAGCCTCGCTAGTGACGGTTTCAGTCTGGTGTCAGCCTCGCCTCGTGATGGTGTCGGTCTGGTGTCATGCTCGCTAGTGACGGTGTCGGTCTGGTGTCATCCTCGCCTCGTGACGGGGTCGGTCTGGTGTCAGCCTCTCCTCGTGACGGTGTCGGTCTGGTGTCAGCCTCTCCTCGTGACGGGGTCGGTCTGGTGTCAGCCTCTCCTCGTGACGGGGTCGGTCTGGTGTCAGCCTCGCTAGTGACGGTTTCAGTCTGGTGTCAGCCTCGCCTCGTGACGGTGTCGGTCTGGTGTCATGCTCGCTAGTGACGGTGTCGGTCTGGTGTCATCCTCGCCTCGTGACGGGGTCGGTCTGGTGTCAGCCTCTCCTCGTGACGGTGTCGGTCTGGTGTCAGCCTCTCCTCGTGACGGGGTCGGTCTGGTGTCAGCCTCTCCTCGTGACGGTGTCGGTCTGGTGTCAGCCTCGCTAGTGACGGTGTCAGTCTGGTGTCAGCCTCGCTAGTGACGGTTTCAGTCTGGTGTCAGCCTCTCCTCGTGACGGTGTCAGTCTGGTGTCAGCCTCTCCTCGTGACGGTGTCAGTCTGGTGTCAGCCTCGCTAGTGACGGTTTCGGTCTGGTGTCAGCCTCTCCTCGTGACGGTGTCGGTCTGGTGTCATCCTCGCTAGTGACGGTGTCGGTCTGGTGTCATCCTCGCCTCGTGACGGGGTCGGTCTGGTGTCAGCCTCGCTAGTGACGGGGTCGGTCTGGTGTCAGCCTCTCCTCGTGACGGTGTCGGTCTGGTGTCAGCCTCGCTAGTGACGGTGTCAGTCTGGTGTTAGCCTCGCTAGTGACGGTTTCAGTCTGGTGTCAGCCTCTCCTCGTGACGGTGTCAGTCTGGTGTCAGCCTCTCCTCGTGACGGTGTCAGTCTGGTGTCAGCCTCGCTAGTGACGGTATCAGTCTGGTGTCAGCCTCGCCTCGTGACGGTGTCGGTCTGGTGTCAGCCTCGCTAGTGACGGGGTCGGTCTGGTGTCAGCCTCGCTAGTGACGGGGTCGGTCTGGTGTCAGCCTCGCCTCGTGACGGTGTCGGTCTGGTGTCAGCCTCGCTAGTGACGGTTTCGGTCTGGTGTCAGCCTCTCCTCGTGACGGTGTCGGTCTGGTGTCAGCCTTGCTAGTGACGGTGTCAGTCTGGTGTCAGCCTCGCTAGTGACGGTTTCAGTCTGGTGTCAGCCTCTCCTCGTGACGGTGTCAGTCTGGTGTCAGCCTCTCCTCGTGACGGTGTCAGTCTGGTGTCAGCCTCTCCTCGTGACGGTGTCAGTCTGGTGTCAGCCTCGCTAGTGACGGTTTCAGTCTGGTGTCAGCCTCTCCTCGTGACGGGGTCGGTCTGGTGTCAGCCTCGCTAGTGACGGGGTCGGTCTGGTGTCAGCCTCGCTAGTGACGGTGTCGGTCTGGTGTCAGCCTCGCCTCGTGACGGGGTCGGTCTGGTGTCAGCCTCGCCTCGTGACGGTGTCGGTCTGGTGTCAGCCTCGCCTCGCGACGGTGTCGGTCTGGTGTCAGCCTCGCCTCGTGACGGTGTCGGTCTGGTGTCAGCCTCTCCTCGTGACGGTGTCGGTCTGGTGTCATCCTCTCCTCGTGATGGGGTCGGTCTGGTGTCAGCCTCTCCTCGTGACGGGGTCGGTCTGGTGTCAGCCTCGCTAGTGACGGTTTCAGTCTGGTGTCAGCCTCGCCTCGTGACGGTGTCGGTCTGGTGTTATGCTCGCTAGTGACGGTGTCGGTCTGTTGTCATCCTCGCCTCGTGACGGGGTCGGTCTGGTGTCAGCCTCTCCTCGTGACGGTGTCGGTCTGGTGTCAGCCTCTCCTCGTGACGGGGTCGGTCTGGTGTCAGCCTCTCCTCGTGATGGGGGTCGGTCTGGTGTCAGCCTCGCTAGTGACGGTTTCGGTCTGGTGTCAGCCTCTCCTCGTGACGTGTCGGTCTGGTGTCAGCCTCGCTAGTGACGGTGTCAGTCTGGTGTCAGCCTCGCTAGTGACGGTTTCAGTCTGGTGTCAGCCTCTCCTCGTGACGGTGTCAGTCTGGTGTCAGCCTCTCCTCGTGACGGTGTCAGTCTGGTGTCAGCCTCGCTAGTGACGGTTTCAGTCTGGTGTCAGCCTCTCCTCGTGACGGTGTCGGTCTGGTGTCAGCCTCTCCTCGTGACGGTGTCAGTCTGGTGTCAGCCTCGCTAGTGATGGTTTCAGTCTGGTGTCAGCCTCTCCTCGTGACGGTGTCGGTCTGGTGTCAGCCTCGCTAGTGACGGGGTCGGTCTGGTGTCAGCCTCGCTAGTTACGGTGTCGGTCTGGTGTCAGCCTCGCCTCGTGACGGTGTCGGTCTGGTGTCAGCCTCGCCTCGTGACGGTGTCGGTCTGGTGTCAGCCTCGCCTCGTGACGGTGTCGGTCTGGTGTCAGCCTCGCCTCGTGACGGTGTCGGTCTGGTGTCAGCCTCGCCTCGTGACGGTGTCGGTCTGGTGTCAGCCTCGCCTCGTGACGGTGTCGGTCTGGTGTCAGCCTCTCCTCGTGACGGCGTCGGTCTGGTGTCAGCCTCTCCTCGTGACGGGGTCGGTCTGGTGTCAGCCTCTCCTCGTGACGGTGTCGGTCTGGTGTCAGCCTCTCCTCGTGACGGTGTCAGTCTGGTGTCAGCCTCGCTAGTGACGGTTTCAGTCTGATGTCAGCCTCTCCTCGTGACGGGGTCGGTCTGGTGTCAGCCTCTCCTCGTGACGGGGTCGGTCTGGTGTCAGCCTCGCTAGTGACGGTTTCAGTCTGGTGTCAGCCTCGCCTCGTGACGGTGTCGGTCTGGTGTTATGCTCGCTAGTGACGGTGTCGGTCTGTTGTCATACTCGCCTCGTGACGGGGTCGGTCTGGTGTCAGCCTCTCCTCGTGACGGTGTCGGTCTGGTGTCAGCCTCTCCTCGTGACGGGGTCGGTCTGGTGTCAGCCTCTCCTCGTGACGGGGGTCGGTCTGGTGTCAGCCTCGCTAGTGACGGTTTCGGTCTGGTGTCAGCCTCTCCTCGTGATGGTGTCGGTCTGGTGTCAGCCTCGCTAGTGACGGTGTCAGTCTGGTGTCAGCCTCGCTAGTGACGGTTTCAGTCTGGTGTCAGCCTCTCCTCGTGACGGTGTCAGTCTGGTGTCAGCCTCTCCTCGTGACGGTGTCAGTCTGGTGTCAGCCTCGCTAGTGACGGTTTCAGTCTGGTGTCAGCCTCTCCTCGTGACGGTGTCGGTCTGGTGTCAGCCTCTCCTCGTGACGGTGTCAGTCTGGTGTCAGCCTCGCTAGTGACGGTTTCAGTCTGGTGTCAGCCTCTCCTCGTGACGGTGTCGGTCTGGTGTCAGCCTCGCTAGTGATTGGGTCGGTCTGGTGTCAGCCTCGCTAGTGACGGTGTCGGTCTGGTGTCAGCCTCGCCTCGTGACGGTGTCGGTCTGGTGTCAGCCTCGCCTCGTGACGGTGTCGGTCTGGTGTCAGCCTCGCTAGTGACGGTGTCGGTCTGGTGTCAGCCTCTCCTCGTGACGGGGTCGGTCTGGTGTCAGCCTCTCCTCGTGACGGGGTCGGTCTGGTGTCAGCCTCGCTAGTGACGGTTTCAGTCTGGTGTCAGCCTCGCCTCGTGACGGTGTCGGTCTGGTGTCATGCTCGCTAGTGACGGTGTCGGTCTGGTGTCATCCTCGCCTCGTGACGGGGTCGGTCTGGTGTCAGCCTCTCCTCGTGACGGTGTCGGTCTGGTGTCAGCCTCGCTAGTGACGGTGTCAGTCTGGTGTCAGCCTCGCTAGTGACGGTTTCAGTCTGGTGTCAGCCTCTCCTCGTGACGGTGTCAGTCTGGTGTCAGCCTCTCCTCGTGACGGTGTCAGTCTGGTGTCAGCCTCGCTAGTGACGGTTTCAGTCTGGTGTCAGCCTCTCCTCGTGACGGTGTCGGTCTGGTGTCAGCCTCGCCTCGTGACGGTGTCGGTCTGGTGTCATCCTCGCTAGTGATGGTGTCGGTCTGGTGTCATCCTCGCCTCGTGACTGGGTCGGTCTGGTGTCAGCCTCGCTAGTGACGGTTTCGGTCTGGTGTCAGCCTCTCCTCGTGACGGTGTCGGTCTGGTGTCAGCCTCGCTAGTGACGGTGTCAGTCTGGTGTCAGCCTCGCTAGTGACGGTTTCAGTCTGGTGTCAGCCTCTCCTCGTGACGGTGTCAGTCTGGTGTCAGCCTCTCCTCGTGACGGTGTCAGTCTGGTGTCAGCCTCGCTAGTGACGGTTTCAGTCTGGTGTCAGCCTCTCCTCGTGACGGTGTAGGTCTGGTGTCAGCCTCGCCTCGTGACGGTGTCGGTCTGGTGTCATCCTCGCTAGTGACGGTGTCGGTCTGGTGTCATCCTCGCCTCGTGACGGGGTCGGTCTGGTGTCAGCCTCGCTAGTGACGGGGTCGGTCTGGTGTCAGCCTCTCCTCGTGACGGTGTCGGTCTGGTGTCAGCCTCTCCTCGTGACGGTGTCGGTCTGGTGTCAGCCTCTCCTCGTGACGGGGTCGGTCTGGTGTCAGCCTCGCTAGTGACGGTTTCAGTCTGGTGTCAGCCTCTCCTCGTGACGGTGTCAGTCTGGTGTCTGCCTCGCTAGTGACGGGGTCGGTCTGGTGTCAGCCTCTCCTCGTGACGGTGTCGGTCTGGTGTCAGCCTCTCCTCGTGACGGGGTCCGTCTGGTGTCAGCCTCTCCTCGTGACGGGGTCGATCTGGTGTCAGCCTCTCCTCGTGACGGGGTCGGTCTGGTGTCAGCCTCGCCTCGTGACGGTGTCGGTCTGGTGTCAGCCTCTCCTCGTGACGGGGTTGGTCTGGTGTCAGCCTCTCCTCGTGACGGGGGTCGGTCTGGTGTCATCCTCGCTAGTGACGGTGTCGGTCTGGTGTCATCCTCGCCTCGTGACGGTGTCGGTCTGGTGTCATCCTCGCTAGTGACGGTTTCGGTCTGGTGTCAGCCTCTCCTCGTGACGGTGTCGGTCTGGTGTCATCCTCGCTAGTGACGGTGTCGGTCTGGGGTCATCCTCGCCTCGTGACGGGGTCGGTCTGGTGTCAGCCTCGCCTCGTGACGGTGTCGGTCTGGTGTCAGCCTCGCCTCGTGACGGTGTCGGTCTGGTGTCAGCCTCGCCTCGTGACGGTGTCGGTCTGGTGTCAGCCTCTCCTCGTGACGGTGTCGGTCTGGTGTCATCCTCTCCTCGTGACGGGGTCGGTCTGGTGTCAGCCTCTCCTCGTGACGGGGTCGGTCTGGTGTCAGCCTCGCTAGTGACGGTTTCAGTCTGGTGTCAGCCTCGCCTCGTGACGGTGTCGGTCTGGTGTCAGCCTCGCTAGTGACGGTGTCAGTCTGGTGTCAGCCTCGCTAGTGACGGTTTCAGTCTGGTGTCAGCCTCTCCTCGTGACGGTGTCAGTCTGGTGTCAGCCTCTCCTCGTGACGGTGTCAGTCTGGTGTCAGCCTCGCTAGTGACGGTTTCAGTCTGGTGTCAGCCTCTCCTCGTGACGGTGTCGGTCTGGTGTCAGCCTCTCCTCGTGACGGTGTCAGTCTGGTGTCAGCCTCGCTAGTGACGGTTTCAGTCTGGTGTCAGCCTCTCCTCGTGACGGTGTCGGTCTGGTGTCAGCCTCGCTAGTGATTGGGTCGGTCTGGTGTCAGCCTCGCTAGTGACGGTGTCGGTCTGGTGTCAGCCTCGCCTCGTGACGGTGTCGGTCTGGTGTCAGCCTCGCCTCGTGACGGTGTCGGTCTGGTGTCAGCCTCTCCTCGTGACGGGGTCGGTTTGGTGTCAGCCTCTCCTCGTGACGGGGTCGGTCTGGTGTCAGCCTCGCTAGTGACGGTTTCAGTCTGGTGTCAGCCTCGCCTCGTGACGGTGTCGGTCTGGTGTCATGCTCGCTAGTGACGGTTTCGGTCTGGTGTCAGCCTCTCCTCGTGACGGTGTCGGTCTGGTGTCAGCCTCGCTAGTGACGGTGTCAGTCTGGTGTCAGCCTCGCTAGTGACGGTTTCAGTCTGGTGTCAGCCTCTCCTCGTGACGGTGTCAGTCTGGTGTCAGCCTCTCCTCGTGACGGTGTCAGTCTGGTGTCAGCCTCGCTAGTGACGGTTTCAGTCTGGTGTCAGCCTCTCCTCGTGACGGTGTCGGTCTGGTGTCAGCCTCGCCTCGTGACGGTGTCGGTCTGGTGTCATCCTCGCTAGTGATGGTGTCGGTCTGGTGTCATCCTCGCCTCGTGACGGGGTCGGTCTGGTGTCAGCCTCGCTAGTGACGGTTTCGGTCTGGTGTCAGCCTCTCCTCGTGATGGTGTCGGTCTGGTGTCAGCCTCGCTAGTGACGTTGTCAGTCTGGTGTCAGCCTCGCTAGTGACGGTTTCAGTCTGGTGTCAGCCTCTCCTCGTGACGGTGTCAGTCTGGTGTCAGCCTCTCCTCGTGACGGTGTCAGTCTGGTGTCAGCCTCGCTAGTGACGGTTTCAGTCTGGTGTCAGCCTCTCCTCGTGACGGTGTAGGTCTGGTGTCAGCCTCGCCTCGTGACGGTGTCGGTCTGGTGTCATCCTCGCTAGTGACGGTGTCGGTCTGGTGTCATCCTCGCCTCGTGACGGGGTCGGTCTGGTGTCAGCCTCGCTAGTGACGGGGTCGGTCTGGTGTCAGCCTCTCCTCGTGACGGTGTCGGTCTGGTGTCAGCCTCTCCTCGTGACGGTGTCGGTCTGGTGTCAGCCTCTCCTCGTGACGGGGTCGGTCTGGTGTCAGCCTCGCTAGTGACGGTTTCAGTCTGGTGTCAGCCTCTCCTCGTGACGGTGTCAGTCTGGTGTCTGCCTCGCTAGTGACGGGGTCGGTCTGGTGTCAGCCTCTCCTCGTGACGGTGTCGGTCTGGTGTCAGCCTCTCCTCGTGACGGGGTCCGTCTGGTGTCAGCCTCTCCTCGTGACGGGGTCGATCTGGTGTCAGCCTCTCCTCGTGACGGGGTCGGTCTGGTGTCAGCCTCGCCTCGTGACGGTGTCGGTCTGGTGTCAGCCTCTCCTCGTGACGGGGTTGGTCTGGTGTCAGCCTCTCCTCGTGACGGGGGTCGGTCTGGTGTCATCCTCGCTAGTGACGGTGTCGGTCTGGTGTCATCCTCGCCTCGTGACGGTGTCGGTCTGGTGTCATCCTCGCTAGTGACGGTTTCGGTCTGGTGTCAGCCTCTCCTCGTGACGGTGTCGGTCTGGTGTCATCCTCGCTAGTGACGGTGTCGGTCTGGGGTCATCCTCGCCTCGTGACGGGGTCGGTCTGGTGTCAGCCTCGCCTCGTGACGGTGTCGGTCTGGTGTCAGCCTCGCCTCGTGACGGTGTCGGTCTGGTGTCAGCCTCGCCTCGTGACGGTGTCGGTCTGGTGTCAGCCTCTCCTCGTGACGGTGTCGGTCTGGTGTCATCCTCTCCTCGTGACGGGGTCGGTCTGGTGTCAGCCTCTCCTCGTGACGGGGTCGGTCTGGTGTCAGCCTCGCTAGTGACGGTTTCAGTCTGGTGTCAGCCTCGCCTCGTGACGGTGTCGGTCTGGTGTTATGCTCGCTAGTGACGGTGTCGGTCTGTTGTCATCCTCGCCTCGTGACGGGGTCGGTCTGGTGTCAGCCTCTCCTCGTGACGGTGTCGGTCTGGTGTCAGCCTCTCCTCGTGACGGGGTCGGTCTGGTGTCAGCCTCGCTAGTGACGGTGTCAGTCTGGTGTCAGCCTCGCTAGTGACGGTTTCAGTCTGGTGTCAGCCTCTCCTCGTGACGGTGTCAGTCTGGTGTCAGCCTCTCCTCGTGACGGTGTCAGTCTGGTGTCAGCCTCGCTAGTGACGGTTTCAGTCTGGTGTCAGCCTCTCCTCGTGACGGTGTCGGTCTGGTGTCAGCCTCTCCTCGTGACGGTGTCAGTCTGGTGTCAGCCTCGCTAGTGACGGTTTCAGTCTGGTGTCAGCCTCTCCTCGTGACGGTGTCGGTCTGGTGTCAGCCTCGCTAGTGACGGGGTCGGTCTGGTGTCAGCCTCGCTAGTGACGGTGTCGGTCTGGTGTCAGCCTCGCCTCGTGACGGGGTCGGTCTGGTGTCAGCCTCGCCTCGTGACGGTTTCAGTCTGGTGTCAGCCTCTCCTCGTGACGGTGTCAGTCTGGTGTCAGCCTCTCCTCGTGACGGTGTCAGTCTGGTGTCAGCCTCGCTAGTGACGGTTTCAGTCTGGTGTCAGCCTCTCCTCGTGACGGTGTCGGTCTGGTGTCAGCCTCGCTAGTGACGGGGTCGGTCTGGTGTCAGCCTCGCTAGTGACGGTGTCGGTCTGGTGTCAGCCTCGCCTCGCGACGGTGTGGGTCTGGTGTCAGCCTCGCCTCGTGACGGTGTCGGTCTGGTGTCAGCCTCGCCTCGTGACGGTGTCGGTCTGGTGTCAGCCTCGCCTCGTGACGGTGTCGGTCTGGTGTCAGCCTCTCCTCGTGACGGTGTCGGTCTGGTGTCAGCCTCTCCTCGTGACGGGGTCGGTCTGGTGTCAGCCTCTCCTCGTGACGGGGTCGGTCTGGTGTCAGCCTCGCTAGTGACGGTTTCAGTCAGGTGTCAGGCTCGCCTCGTGACGGTGTCGGTCTGGTGTCACGCTCGCTAGTGACGGTGTCGGTCTGGTGTCATCCTCGCCTCGTGACGGGGTCGGTCTGGTGTCAGCCTCGCCTCGTGACGGTGTCGGTCTGGTGTCATCCTCGCTAGTGACGGTGTCGGTCTGGTGTCATCCTCGCCTCGTGACGGGGTCGGTCTGGTGTCAGCCTCGCTAGTGACGGGGTCGGTCTGGTGTCAGCCTCTCCTCGTGACGGTGTCGGTCTGGTGTCAGCCTCTCCTCGTGACGGTGTCGGTCTGGTGTCAGCCTCTCCTCGTGACGGGGTCGGTCTGGTGTCAGCCTCGCTAGTGACGGTTTCAGTCTGGTGTCAGCCTCTCCTCGTGACGGTGTCAGTCTGGTGTCTGCCTCGCTAGTGACGGGGTCGGTCTGGTGTCAGCCTCTCCTCGTGACGGTGTCGGTCTGGTGTCAGCCTCTCCTCGTGACGGGGTCGGTCTGGTGTCAGCCTCTCCTCGTGACGGGGTCGGTCTGGTGTCAGCCTCTCCTCGTGACGGGGTCGGTCTGGTGTCAGCCTCTCCTCGTGACGGGGTCGGTCTGGTGTCAGCCTCTCCTCGTGACGGGGTCGGTCTGGTGTCAGCCTCGCTAGTGACGGTTTCGGTCTGGTGTCAGCCTCTCCTCGTGACGGTGTCGGTCTGGTGTCAGCCTCGCTAGTGACGGTGTCAGTCTGGTGTCAGCCTCGCTAGTGACGGTTTCAGTCTGGTGTCAGCCTCTCCTCGTGACGGTGTCGGTCTGGTGTCAGCCTCTCCTCGTGACGGTGTCGGTCTGGTGACAGCCTCTCCTCGTGACGGGGTCGGTCTGGTGTCAGCCTCGCTAGTGACGGTTTCAGTCTGGTGTCAGCCTCTCCTCGTGACGGTGTCAGTCTGGTGTCTGCCTCGCTAGTGACGGGGTCGGTCTGGTGTCAGCCTCT